>NC_083339.1:62121210-62344254 GCF_019175385.1 Lycium barbarum
AACTCATACTAATTTGGTGTTGATCCCTAAGAAATCAGAAGTTCACACTTTTGGGGATCTTAGACCAATTACCATCATCTTTGCATCAGCTGATAAATTATCCTTGGAACTAACTATAAATGTTTTGAGAGATTATGAAAAGATATCAGGTCAATTGATAAATAGAGAGAAAATTTCTTTTACATGCATCAGAAATCAGCAATGCAGTTGTGTCAAGAAGTTGAGGAGATAACTTGTCACGACCCGACTAGGGGCCACGACGGGTACCCGAGGCTGACCACCGAGCACCACTCATACTACTACTTATCCTGCGTTCATTCACTGTTCTCATGCTTCTAATCATAGGAACCCATTTTCACTTTGGAACATATTTATCTTTATATACATAAGCCCTTCGACTTTCAATATAGCGTACATATACAATGGGGAAATCGTGAGACCATACTACCCCTACACACATATCTACGAGCCTCTACTAAAGTGCTAGATATATGGATGGGACAGGACCCCGTCGTTCCCAAATCATATATATACACACAAAATAACAAATCAATGGCACCTCCGGAACAATGGAGTGCTCTCAAAGTCTGCTGACAGGTCCTACGAATCTGGATCACCTCCCTGTCTACTTGTGGGCATGAACACAGCGTCCGAAGAAAAATGACCTCAGTACGAACATTGACTTGAGTATGTAAGGCATGACTAAACTAAGTGTAATAAGGAAATCATGAAACATAAGTTGAGGGTATAACCTGCTTAACCTTTTAAGAGTAAGTGCATTTTATACATATGACATACATCATCATGTCACATATACCATCGTTGTTAACCCGCATCCGGGTAACCATCATAAGCCGCCCACTAGTGGTGTCATGCCCAGCCCTCTAGGCTCGGTGTAGTCGTAAGCAGCCCGCCTTAGCGGCATCATGCCCGGCCCTATAGGCTCGGTGTAATCATATGAAGCCCGTCTTAGCGGTGACATGCCCGACCCTATAGGCACAGTGGAATTGTATCATCATGAACTCATAATAACTCATCATTATCATACATTGGTCATATAATATACATTAGAGCTTGAAGACAATATATAACTATATCGGGGTGACATAAGGTCGAGAACCCCTGATTACATTATGGAGTGATCATATTCATCATATCTCACGTTGAAGGAACCAACATCGTAAGGTGAGTGTACCCAATGAACAACATCAATGGATTATTCTTAGGATTATTACCTTCATGGAACATCATATCATGGACTTTAGAATTCTTTAAACTTAACTTATCATACTCGATATCATACTCGTAATATATCTCATTTCTTTATATCATGTGAAGCTCTTTATAATCGTAGACTCATAACTTCCGAACAACATATAGGAGAGTCTTGGAAAGATAGGAGAATTCATGACTTAGGAAGAAAGGACTAGCCATACATACCTTTTCGTTTAGGTACTCTATCGCTTGAACGTTCTTCTCCAAAGCTCTCGTTTCTACCTTCAAGGGACTTTGTACTAGCATTAGATAATCAATAACTTAAGCATACTTGACTAAAGCTAGAGAAAATTGGGCAGCATTTCCTTTGTTTATACAACATTCTCCATATCATATATCAACTCCCAAACGTCAATAATAGCATTTATAATATCATATGCAATAATCTTCATTCACCTTACATTATCCAAGTCACCTAATTTCACTTCAAAGCATCCATAACTATAGTCGTAGTACAATATTACATTCATTATTATATAATGTTCATCCCATGTTCTTAATACCATTTATGGCATAACTATAATCACAACATATCAAGAATCATGATTCATTTCTAGGTACTACTCAAAAGTGCCACTATTCTCATATTTATGATCCATTTTCTACTTCCTTTCACAACCCAAGTCTTTCAACCTCTTAATGCTTTAAACAACATGGAGTGATCATAAAACTTACCTTTGAATGAGCTTTAAGTGGAAATACTTCACTTGAGCAAAACCCTAATTCTCTTCCAATGAGAGTTCTTGCCTTCGATGAACCCTAATGAGTTTCTTGCACTGGTTTCTCTTGGTTTGATAAACTTGATCATGAGTTTCTCTGGAATTGGTGTTGATGAAATATGTAGAACACTCTAGAAATCTTGAGAGAGATGGAGAAGTGGAAAGAACTAAAAAATGAAAGTGGGAACACATATATGTACTTGCAACTTATTCATCCCGTCGGGCATTATACGGACAACTTATACGGTCCGTATAAAATTGTACGGTCCGTATAAGTGTCCGTGGTTCACCATCATAGAAAAAATTTCTTCTGTTGGGTTATACGGCCCCTTATACGGACCGTATAATGTTATACGGACCGTATAAGTTGGTCGTATAACTCCATTTCCCTGAAACGATTTTCGGCGTTCGTTTGATATCCAATCCTTATGGAACCTCCTTCACACTTGTTTAACACTTCATTAATAATCTAGGGGACGTTATAACTTCTACTGAAGATGTTATTAAGCCATCATTAACTTGGTACTTTGTAAATCCTTTCCGATGCACAATGTATACCTCACCTTTCTTGATGAACTTTCTTCTCTTACCTCGAATGTCTTTAAAATCTCAATTAGGACCATTAAATACTATTTCTTACTTATTGAAACATTGTATACTTCATGCCCTCCATTAGCCTATTCACTGTGCATCAAAGGGAAATTTTTCCGAGGTGAAACATCCTTCCTCCCTTTAAAAACATTCGTCCTCGAATGTTAAGTTCTCGAAAAATCTACGAAAATATTGCCAGAGATTCCCCTGTCATATGGCGCTATCACCTTGTCACAACAGCTCACAATAAACATGCCTCACAGGGCCACATCACAATAGCAATATTTTTATGGCCACACATGACCAAAAGCATGAAAAGAAAGCATACATACCTCATAATGTTGATGTTGCATCTAGAATCTCTCCCGGGGGTAGAAATAAGTGCGGGTACTTGGACTTCATTTTTCTTTCGCTTCCTAAGTCATTTCTTCTCGGTTATTGTTTCTCCATAAAACCTTTACTGAGGCTACTTCTTTATTTCTAAGTCTTCATACTTGGCCTATCTAATATGGCAATGGATACTTCTTCATAAGCCAACTTTTCTGTTACTTGAACATCATCTACCGACACGATCCTAGTAAGATCTCCGACACCTTACAGAGCATTGAGACATGGAAAATCGGATGGACTGATTCCAGTTCCGAGGGTAAGCCCAATTCGTAAGCTACTTGACCCATCTTGCGGACAATTTTGTAAGGTCCAATGTATCGAGGACTCAATTTCCCTTTCTTACCAAATCTCATCACGCCTTTTATCGGTGATATCTTCAGAAATACCCAATCATCAACTTGAAATTCTAAGTCTCGCCGACGGTTGTCCGCATAGGATTTCTGGCGGCTTTGGGCTGTCAACAATCGATCTCGAATAATCTTGACCTTTTCCACTGCTTGTTGAATCAATTATGGACCAATTAATTGTATCTACCCGACTTCAAACCACCCAATTGGGGATCTACACCTTCTTCCACATAGAGATTCATATGGGGCCATTTGAATACTGGAATGATAACTATTGTTGTATGCAAACTCAATAAGAGGTAAGTGGTCATCCCGAATCCCACCGAAATCTAGCACACATGCCCGTAACATATCTTCCAAGGTATGAATAGTGTGTTCGGTTTGTCCGTCAGTTTGTGGATGAAATGCTGTGCTAAGCTTTACCTGAGTACCCAAACCTTCTTGAAAAGACTTCCAGAATTTGGCTGTAAACTGTGCTCCACTATTTGTGATAATAGACACCAGAATACCATGGAGTCGCACTATCTCCTTAAGATATAACCTTGCGTAATCTTCGATTGAATAAGTAGTTTTGACTGGGAAGAATGAGCTGATTTCGTGAGTCTGTCCACGATTACCCATATGGAATCATACTTGCTTCGGGAATAAGGTAACCCCACAATAAAATCCATGTTTATTGCTTCCCATTTCCAAGTTGGAATTTCCATTGCTTATAATAATCCTCCTGGCTTTTGATGTTCAATTTTCACTTGTTGGCAGTTTGGACATTGGGCTACAAATTCAGCTATGTCTTTCTTCATTCCATCCCACCAATACATTAGCTTGAGGTCATGACACATCTTCGTCGCTCCTGGATGAATAGAATACCGAGAATAGTGAGCTTCTTCTAGAATTCGATGACGTAATTCTGCAACATTCGGAACAGATAACCTGCCTCGGTAGCTAAGAACTCCATCTATAGAAGTTTCTAATGGTGACTTTTCTTCTCATGGAATGTATCTCTATAATGGCTCAACTGAGGATCTTCATATTGGCGCTTTTTCACCTCCATATCCAAGGATGAAACTGTTGGATTATTGATATCAATTACTGCACTGCCTAAATCAATTAGACTAACTCCAAGGCTTGCTAGCTGGTGGAGCTCACAAATTAATTCCTTCTTCTCTGGAGGAGCCTCACATAGGCTACCCATTGATTTGCGGCTAAGTGCGTCAGCTACCACATTTGCCTTTCCGGGATGGTATACAATACTCAAATCATTATATTTCAGTAGCTCGAACCACCGCCTCTGCCGTAGGTTTAACTCCTTTTGCTTGAAAATATATTAGAGACTCTTGTGGTCTGTATAGATATCAACATGTACACCATACAAATAATGTCTCCACATCGTTAGTGCATGAATAACTGCAGCCAATTCGAGATCATGAGTTGGGTAATTCTTCTCATGTTTCCGTAACTGTCGTAAAGCATAAGCGGTGACTTTACCGTGCTGCATTAATACGCATCCTAACCCAAAACCAGAAGCATCGCTATATACAACTAACCATCTGGCCCTTCTGGGAGTGTCAAAACTGGAGCTGAAGTTAACCTATCTTTCAATTCCTAAAAACTGCGTTCACAAGCATCATTCAACTTAAATTTAGCTGACTTCTGGGTTAGATTCATAAATGGTGCTGAAATAGAAGAAACCCTTCCACAAATCTTCTATAATAACCTACCAATCCCAGAAAACTACGGACATCTGTAGGCATTGTAGGCCTTGGCCAAGTCTTCACAGCCTCAATTTTCTGAGTATCAACCCGAATGCCATCAGCTGAAATAATATGGCCCAGAAAGGCCACAGAATTTAACCAAAACTCGCATTTTGAAAATTTTGCATACAATTCTCGTGTACGAAGAATCCCAAGGACAATGCGTGAATGGTCTGCATGTTCCGATTCTGTCCGAGAGTATACAAGAATGTCATCAATGAATACGATCATGAAAAAAAATCTAAGAGTGGCCTGAATGCATTGTTCATCAAATTCATAAACACTGCCGGATAATTTGTCAACCCAAACGACATTACCCAAAATTCATAATAGCCATATCTTGTTCTGAAAGCTGTTTTGGGAGTATCTTCTTCTCTAACCCTCACTTGATGATGACCTGACGTCAGATCTATTTTGGAAAATCACTTGGCACTCTGTAATTAGTCAAACAAATCATCGATCCTCGGGAGAGGGTATTTGTTCTTAATCGTCACCTTATTCAGCTGTCCATAATCAATACACATCTGTAGGGAACCATCTTTCTTTCTCACAAATAGGACTGGTGCTCGCCACAGCAACGAACTAGGCCTAATAAATCCTTTTTCAAGAAAATCCTTCAATTTTGCCTTTAGCTCTTTCAATTCTGCAGGAGCCATTCGGTGCGGAGGAATATAAATAGGCTTGGTGTCCGGCAACACATCAATAGCGAAATCAATCTCTCTTTCTGGAGGAAGACCTGTGAGTTCATCTGGGAATACATCTGGAAATTCATTCACTACCGGGACGAATTGAAAAGTTGGTGGCTTTGCTTCGGTGTCATAGACCTGGACTAGGTGATAAATATATCCTTTAGCTATCATCTTTATTTCTTTAAGGTAGGAAATAAACCTACCTCTTGGAGTTGCTGTATTACCTTTCTATTCAAGCACGGGTTCTCCCGAAAATTGAAATCGAACAACTTTCATTCGAAAATCGACATTAGCATAACAAGAGGCCAACCAATCCATGCCCATTTTCACTTTGGAACATATTTACCTTTATATACATAAGCCCTTCGGCTTTCAAAATAGCCTACATATACAATGCGGAAATCGTGAGACCATACTACCCACACGCACATATCTATGAGCCTCTACTAGAGTACTAGACATATGGACGGGACAGGACCCCGTCGTGCCCAAATCATATATATACACAAAATAATAAATCAATGGCACCTCCGGAACAATGGAGTGCTCTCAAAGTCTGCTGACAGCTCCTACGAATCTAGATCACCTCCCTGTCTACCTGTGGGCATGAACACAGCGTCTGAAGAAAAAGGACGTCAGTACGAACATTGTACTGAGTATGTAAGGCATGAATAAAAGAAGCGTAATAAGGAAATCATGAAACATAAGATGAGGGTATAACCCGCTTAACCTTTTAAGAGTATGTGCATTTTATACATATCACATACATCATCATGTCACATATACCATCGTTGTTAACCCGCGTTCGGGTAACCATCATACGCCGCCCACTAGCGGTGTCATGCCCGGCCCTCTAGGCTCGGTGTAGTCGTAAGCAGCCCGCCTTAGCGGTTTCATGCCCGGCCCTATAGGCTCGGTGTAATCATATGCAGCCTGCCTTAGCAGTGACATGCCCGGCCCTATAGGCACGGTGGAATCGTATCATCATGAACTCATCATGATTCATCATTATCATACATTGGTCATAGAATATGCATTAGAGCTTAAAGACAATTTATAACTATATCGGGGTGACATAAGGTCGAGAGCCCCTGATTACATTATGGAGTGATCATATTCATCATATCTCACCTTGAAGGAACCAATATTGTAAGGTGAGTGTACCCAATGAACAACATCGATGGATTATACTTAGGATTATTACCTTCATGGAACATCATATCATGGACTTTAGAATTCTTTAAACTTAACTCATCATACTCAATATCGTACTCGTAACATATCTCATTTCTTTATCTCATGTGAAGCTCTTTATAATCGTAGACTCATAACTCCCGATAAACAAATAGGAGAGTCATGGAAAGATAGGATAATTCACGCCTTAGGAAGAAAGGACTAGCCTTACATACCTTTTCGTTTAGCTACTCTATCGCTTGAACGTTCTTCTCCAAAGCTCTCGTTTCTACCTTCAAGGGAGTTTGTACTGGCATTAGATAATCGATAACTTAAGTATACTTGATTAAAGCTAGAGAAAATTTGGCAGCACTTCCTTTGTTTATACAACTTTCTCCATATCATATATCAACTCCCAAACATCAATAGTAGCATTCATAATATCATATGCAATAATCTTCATTCACCTTACATTATCCAAGTCTCCCAATTTCACTTCAAATCATCCATAACAATAGTCGTAGTACAATATTACATTCATTCTTATATAATGTTCATCCCATGTTCTTTGTTATGTCCCGTGTTTTCGCATATTTGGAAATCGAGAAAAATGAATAAGACTTGTGTGTTATAAGGAAATATTTTGATTCTAGAGAATATGACTATGTTGTTTATGAAACTATTGGTGCTAAGTCATTGGGGAAGGCCGAGGGTAAATTTGGAATTTCGAAAATTAGTTTCGGGAATTACAAAACGAGACTTCAATGGATTGGGCCAAGAAAAATTTAACAAAAATTTGAGCCCAAGTGTAAGGGGTGGCCGGCCAAGGCTTGGCCCAAGCCCCATTTTAAGTGGTCATGTGATTACCACATGACCCTTAATCAAGTATATAGCATCCTTAGCCATTAGAATGTTCAAGAAACAAAAATTAAAACCATTGAGCTCCAAAAAAAAAAGGCTCTCGGCCGAAACCCCATAGAAGAGAAAAGAAAATTTTCTAGCCTTGATCTTAGTCTTAAAAATCTAGTTCTTCTTGTATTCGTAGAGTACGCAAGACGCTCTCCGACGTGATACAAGTAGTTTGGCGAAAGAGCGACGTTTGCGGCAAATCGGAATTTCAAGAAAAAGGTGAGAAATCTATGTTTTTATGTTATGAAATGGGTTTATATGTTATAGTGATTGATGTTGCATGAATATTATGGAATGGTGTTGTGTTTGTGCATGGCGTGTGTGTGTGAGAAGGGTGTGTTTGGCCGTGAGCCATAATGTGGTGGAGGGTAGGTGAATTTGACTTAGTTTAGTTTGTCAGTTGTGTCGTTGTGGCATTTATGATGTAAATGAATGTTAAACGAATGGAATTGGCATTGAAAATGGTTGCGGATTATTGTGGGAAAGTATATGATTTTGGTATATTTGTGTATATCATTGTATAATTATGATATTAAGGCTTTAAATGTGACTTATGGTTGTTGTTAATGAATTTGGAATGAAACAATGTAAGTTGGAATGTTCGTCCGAATTTTTGATGTTTCGGGTGAAATATGGAAAGTAAGGACTTCTTGAAATTATGTATAGGGTTTGGAACCTAATTGGGATGTGCTTGAATAACCTTGAATTGGTGAATGAGTCCAATAAGGTGAACATTAGTTTGGTATTGTGAAGTTTGAATGAAAGTTATCAACTTATATGGTAAGGAAGAATATTGAAGTTAAAGTGCTTTAGTTGTGGTTTGTGTTGTTTGTGATGTTTGGGTTGTTGTTGTTGATGTATTTTGAGCCGAGCTAAGTCTCGGGGGTGTTAGATATATAGGGGAAGTGTTGCCGAAATTTCGGTAGGCAAAAATGAAGTTAATGGAATTTTTAAGCTTAAGAATCTCTAATAGGTAACTTTGACCATTTGCAGATTCTGGACGAAACGGGATTTGATTTTGGGGTGAGCATAAGACGTTTCTAAGGTATGTAAAGCTTCCCACTTCTTCTTTTGGCATGTCTTAGTATGTTAGGTTGATATCGGAACCCGGGAGCAATTCTGCTCCTCGAAATCCGATCTAGAAAATGGCTACTATTCATTCAATTCAATTGAAGTGTAAGGTTCCTATTTTGGCTAGAAAGCAATCAAACGTCCGAAACTTATGCAAATGCAATCGGATTACTTTGAAATCTTTATGTATGATCTTATAGACCCGAAATGTTCATAAATTATGTTCGCCACCTCAACTTGACCCGGGGTGGGCCCGCTGACCCCGAGATGCCTTATTTGTCCTACTAGGCTCTCTTTTTGGATAACCTTCGACAAAGAATCTTCGATTTTGAAATTGTCCTCTATGAAATAATGTTCGGAACACTATGATGTAACAAACTATGTTTTGAGCCATACGTACGACTTTGGAAACATTTTGTGAAATAAACTTTCGTACTAACTAATTATTTGACTATTTTGGTTAATGAACTGACTTATGAAGTAATCAAGTTTTGAAAGGCTATTTTAATATACAAAGTGCATTGTTTGCTCACGACTCCGCTCGTGCCTTACTATGACTTCGTTCACCGGTTCCCGGGCCGGTTATGATTCGTGCGCTCTATGATGATACGGCCATATGTTGTGTTACGGTTCCCCGAGGCCTCGCCATAGGGCCGGGTTCCGTTTGGAGTTTTGCTGGGATATGGCTGTGATGTGATACGCACATATGTGTGTGTTCGGGGATGTACGGAGAGTTGAACCTTTTGGTGTTATGCTGTGTGTGGCACCAGCGTCGGAGTGGTGACCACGTTCCTGAGCTTTGCATGATTTTGTTTGCATTATGTATATATTTTTTTGATAAACATTTGATATACTGCTCAGCATTTCTCTCCTTTGTATTCTGTTTGCTTTCAGGTGTGGCCTATAGTTTTGTACTCCATGTTTTACATACTCAGTACATCTTTCGTACTGACCCCCTTTCTTCGGGGGCCGCATTTCATGTCCGCAGGTACAGACGTCGGTGATCCACCACTGTAGGCTCTACTTCTGCTATTTCGGAGTACTCCCTTGATTCGGAGTCCAGTTTTGGTATATATATATCTTCTGCCATGTATATATTTCTGCATATCTGACTATTTGGGTACGGCGGGGCCCTGTCCCGTCATATGATTCTGTCGGTCAGTTTAGAGGTCTGTGGACATGTCTGTAGGTTATGGTCAGTCTGTATGCTTATGTGTATATGTTGTTTGGGCGATCCCATACGCCGAGGCGGCCGGTCCGCATATGTTTGTGCATTGATTTGATTAGCCCTGTGTGGCCTCTGTTGGTGTTTGCTGTGTACAAGGTTATTCTGGTTAGTCCAAAAAACAAAGAAAACTCTGCCGAAATTTTTCTGGAAATTATCTGTATTTGGAATATAGCCTGGTCGGCTTCTGCTATACATTTGAATACGTTTGATAGATGGGTTTGGGTGCCCAGATCGGGCTCTAGTCACGGCCTACGGGGTTGGGTCGTGACAAAAGTGGTATCAGAGCAGTTTGTCCTCGGAGTGTCTACAGGCCGTGTCTCGTAGAGTCTTGTTTATCGATGTGTTGTGCACCACATCTATAAACAGGAGGCTACAGGGCATTTAAAATGTTACTTTCTTTGGAATCTTAGATCGTACGAAAGAGCTGTGCTATTAGGATGATTCTGATCTGACCCGTTCTTGTGTTTGCAGTGATGCCTCCGAAGAAGGCAACGGCGGCCCAGAAGGGCAAGGCAAGGATGGGAGAGACTAGTCAGGCACAGCGAGCTACCCGGGCTCGTGTCTATGATTTGCCTGAGGTTGTGCCTCGTTCTGAGGGGTCCGCTACACCACCATTGGTACAGCCTGGAGCAGGTCCTTCAGCAGCTCCAGAGGCCCGAGTACCCGCTCCCGAGACTCCAACTCCTCAGCCAGGGGCGGAGGACAGGACCCTGAGGGAGGCTGTACAGTTGGTGACCACATTGGTAGCAGGGTAGGCTCGCAGACACGGGCGGAGGGACGATGATGATGATGACAGGCGTGATAGCCTGCGGGTTCGAGAGTTCTTATTGTGTGGCCCTCCAAAGTTTTTCGGGTCTAAGCCCGATGAGGACCCCCATGATTTTATTCGGGGGATGCGGCGCTCACTAGACTTGGTCAGGGCTTCAGAGACTGAGTCAGTCGAGTTGGCCTCGCATAGACTTCGGGATGTTGCTGCTCACTGGTATGAGACCTGGGAGTTATCTTGGGGCGAGGGTGCTTCCCCAGCTACTTGGGACGAGTTTGCGACTGCTTTCACCCGCCATTTTCTGCCCCCAGAGTTGCGACGGGCGCGGGCTGATCGATTTTTACATCTGCAGCAGAGGGGTCGGAGCGTTCGTGAGTATAATCTGAAGTTTGATTCCCTGGCCCGGTATGCACCTGCCGTAGTAGCAGATATGTCCGATCGGATGCACAGATATGTTATGGGGTTGGATCGCTATTTGATGGACGGCTGTATGGCAGTGTCATTGCAGACAGATATGGATATTGCCCGACTTCAGGCTTATGCGATGGGTATGGAGGACCGTCACAGGACTGATTATTCTAGCAGAGATCGGGACAGGAGGCCGCCCAAGAGGGCTAGGTCCGCGGGATATTCTGGAGATTTTCGAGGCGGACAGCCTCAGCAGCAGCATACAGGCAGACAGCTTCCTCCGTCCGGCCGGAGTACTCAGTCTGGCGGCAGGAGGTTTGATAGTGCAGGACCGTCCGGGGCTGGTCAGAGCTCCAGGGCGGCAGGTTCACAGGTGTCTAGAGGCCCCAGCCAGGCCAGACCACCCAGACCCCGTTGTTCTCATTGCGCGAAATCTCATCCTGGGGAGTGCTATCGAGCCACTGGAGCTTGTTTTTCGTGCGGTGGTCAGGGCCATTTTATGCGAGATTGCCCGTTGGCTAGCAGTTCTGGTAGTGTGGCTCAGCCGACAGGGTCAGCCGCCGGTTCATCATCTGCTCCATCTGTTGCACGCCCTGCAGGGCGAGGTGCGCCGACACCGGCGGGACGCGGTCGAGGCCGCGGTGGCGTTTCAGGTTCTAGCGGTCCCTCGAACCGCATATATGCTTTGGCCAGCCGCCAGGATCAGGAGGCTTCGCCAAACGTTGTCACAGGTACATTACTGGTTTCCTCCAGATCTGTATATGCATTGATTGACCCTGGTTCTACTTTATCATATATTTCCCCGCTCGTTGCTAGTAAAATTGGGATAGTGTCTGAGCCTATAGAGCCATTTGAGGTAGCTACGCCGGTTAGGGATTTTGTTATAGCGAGGCAGATCTATAGGGATTGTTCTGTGATTATTTATGATCGTTGCACTAAAGCTGATTTGATAGAGTTAGACATGCTTGAGTTTGATGTCATTATGGGTATGGGCTGGTTGTCTTGCTGTTATGCTAATGTCGACTGCCAGAAAAAGGTAGTCCGTTTTCAGTTTCCAGGGGAACCAGTTATAGAGTGGTTCGGATCTACAAAATCGCCGAGGGGTAAGTTTATTTCATACCTCAAGGCTAAGAAGATGATCCAGAAGGGTTATATCTATCTTTTGGTTCGTGTGCACGATACTGCAGCTGAGACACCTACCCTTCAGTCTGTTCCGGTCGTTAATGAATTCCCAGATGTATTTCCTGACGAGCTTCTTGGCCTTCCGCCTGAGCGGGAGATTGATTTTACTATAGAGCTGTTGCCAGACACGCAACCTATATCTATTCCTCCGTACAGGATGGCACCGGATGAATTGAAGGAGTTGAAGGAGCAGCTGAAAGATATGTTGGATAAGGGCTTTATTAGACCCAGCACATCACCCTGGGGAGCGCCGGTATTATTTGTGAGAAAGAAAGATGGGTCACTGCGCATGTGTATCGATTATCGGCAATTAAATAAGGTGACTATTAAGAATAAATATCCCCTCCCCCGGATTGATGATTTGTTTGATCAGTTGCAGGGTGCTAAATATTTTTCGAAGGTAGATCTGCGCTCAGGTTATCATCAGGTGCGAGTGCGAGAATCAGATATCCCGAAGACTGCTTTCAGGACCCGGTACGGGCATTATGAATTCAGAGTTATGTCTTTCGGGTTGACTAATGCTCCAGCGGTATTTATGGACCTGATGAATCGGGTATTTTGGCCTTTCTTGGATATGTTTGTTATTGTGTTCATTGACGATATTCTGATTTACTCGCAATCAGCCGAGGAGAATTCAGATCATTTGAGGACGGTACTTGGTATTCTCCGTCAACAGAAATTATATGCTAAATTCTCCAAATGTGAATTCTGGTTAACTTCTGTGGCATTCTTGGGCCATATTGTCGGCGCAGAAGGTATTCGGATCGATATGCAGAAGATTGAGGCTGTACAGAACTGGCCCAGGCCTACTACACCGACAGAGGTGCGCAGTTTTCTGGGATTAGCCGGATATTATCGCATGTTCGTGGAGGAATTTTCTTCTATTGCAGCACCACTGACGAAGCATACTCAGAAAGAAGCGAAATTTCTGTGGACCGATGCCTGCGAGCGCAGCTTCCAGATGTTGAAAGAAAGGTTAGTTTCAGCACCAGTTTTGACTCTTCCAGAGGGATCAGATGGGTATGTGGTCTATTGTGACGCCTCTGGTATTGGGATAGGTTGTGTGTTGATGCAGCACGGTCGAGTCATAGCCTATGCTTCCCGGCAGCTCAGACCGCACGAGAAGAATTATCCCACTCATGATCTTGAGTTGGCCGCGGTGATTCATACTTTGAAGATTTGGCGGCATTATTTATATGGGGTCCATGTCGATATTTATACGGACCATAAGAGTCTCCAGTATATTTTTAAGCAGAAAGAATTGAATTTGCGGCAGAGAAGAAGGCTTGAGTTACTGAAGGATTATGACGTTGATATTCTGTACCATCCGGGGAAAGCCAATGTGGTAGCGGATGCACTTAGCCGCAAGTCTATGGGCAGCTTGGCTGATGTACCATCTGGTAAGAAAGATTTGGTTCGTGATATTCATCAGCTGGCCAGCCTTGGAGTTCGTCTGGCAGATTCTGGAGATTCTGCGATTTATGTTCGTGCAGTTGCTGAATCATCTATTATAGCAGAAGTAAAGCAGCGTCAGTTCGAAGATCCTATTCTGGTTCAGTACAGAGATGTGGCCCTTACTAAAGACAAGACCCCGTTTGAAATTTCACCTGAAGGGGTATTATTATATGAAGGCAGATTCTGTGTTCCGGATGTTGCAGGCTTACGACGACAAATCATGGGCGAGGCGCATAATGCACGGTATTCTGTTCATCCTGGTTCCACTAAAATGTATCACGATCTCAGGTGTTTGTATTGGTGGGACGGTATGAAGAAAGATATTGCCGAGTTCGTTAGTCAGTGCCCGAATTGTCAGCAAGTTAAAATTGAACACCAGAAGCCCGGAGGGTTATTACAGGATGGAAATTCCAGCCTGGAAATGGGAGATGATTAATATGGATTTCGTTGTTGGGTTATCGCGCACTCCACGCAGGTTTGATTCTATTTGGGTTATTGTTGACAGATTGACGAAATCAGCCCACTTTCTCCCAGTCCGGACTACTTATTCGGCTGAGGACTACGCTAGATTGTATATCAGAGAGATAGTCAGACTTCACGGAGTCCCTGTATCTATTATTACTGACCGAGGTGCCCAGTTTACGACAAATTTCTGGAGGTCATTCCAGGAGGGATTAGGGACTCAGGTGAGCCTCAGTACAGCCTTTCATCCTCAGTCCGACGGACAGGCCGAGCGCACTATTCAGACGCTGGAAGATATGTTACGGGCCTGCGTTATTGATTTCAGGGGCAGCTGGGATGATCATTTGCCGCTTATTGAGTTTGCCTATAATAACAGTTATCACTCCAGCATTCAAATGGCACCGTATGAAGCCCTTTATGGCAGAAAATGCAGATCTCCTATTGGTTGGTTCGACGTGGGCGAGACTAAGTTAATCGGGCCAGATGTGATCCAGGAAGCAGTAGATAAGGTAAAGCTTATTCGGGAACGATTATTGGCTGCTCAGAGTCGACAGAAAGCTTATGCAGATAGACGACGTCGACCGTTAGAGTTCCAGATTGGCAACTGGGTATTTCTGAAGGTGTCGCCCATGAAGGGTGTCATGAGATTCGGTAGAAAGGGTAAGTTGAGCCCGCGGTATATTGGGCCGTATCAGATCGTTCGGAAGATAGGCGAGGTTGCCTATGAGCTATACTTACCATCTGACTTGGAGGCCGTACACCCGGTATTTCATGTGTCTATGCTGCGGAAATGTATCGGTGACCCTTCCAGGATATTCCAGTGGATGACATTCAGGTAACGGAGCAGTTGTCTTATGACGAGCAGCCTGTAACTATTCTGGATCGACAGGTAAGGAGATTGCGCACTAAGGAAGTGCCTTCTGTCAAAGTCCTGTGGCGCAATAACAATCGCGAGGAGATTACTTGGGAGGCGGAGGACGAGATGAAGAAGAAATACCCCTACTTGTTTCCGACGTCCACAGGTAATCTAAACTTTTCGGTTTGTTGTGTTGATTGATAAAATGAATTATGTATGCCATTATTAAAAAGGGACACTCCGGCCATGATCATAAGACCTTATAAGATTAATTTAACATTCGGGAACGAATGTTTTTAAGGGGGGGAGAATGTTATGTCCCGTGTTTTGGCATATTTGGAAATCGAGAAAAATGAATAAGACTTGTGTGTTATAAGGAAATATTTTGATTCTAGAGAATATGACTATGTTGGTTATGAAACTATTGGTGCTAAGTCATTGGGGAAGGCCGAGGGTAAATTTGGAATTTCGGAAATTAGTTTCGGGAATTACAAAACGAGACTCAATGGATTGGGCCAAGAACAATTTAACAAAAATTTGAGCCCAAGTGTAAGGGGTGGCCGGCCAAGGCTTGGCCCAAGCCCCATTTTAAGTGGTCATGTGATTACCACATGACCCTTAATCAAGTATATAGCATCCTTAGCCATTAGAATGTTCAAGAAACAAAAATTAAAACCATTGAGCTCCAAAAAAAAAGGCACTCGGCCGAAACCCCATAGAAGAGAAAAGAAAATTTTCTAGCCTTGATCTTAGTCTTAAAAATCTTGTTCTTCTTGTATTCGTAGAGTACGCAAGACGCTCTCCGACGTGATACAAGTAGTTTGGCGAAAGAGCGACGTTTGCGGCAAATCGGAATTTCAAGAAAAAGGTGAGAAATCTATGTTTTTATGTTATGAAATGGGTTTATATGTTATAGTGATTGATGTTGCATGAAGATTATGGAATGGTGTTGTGTTTGTGCATGGCTTGTGTATGTGAGAAGGGTGTGTTTGGCCGTGAGCCATAATGTGGTGGAGGGGAGGTGAATTTGACTTTGTTTAGTTTGTTAGTTGTGTCGTTGTGGCATTTATGATGTAAATGAATGTTAAACGAATTGAATTGGCATTGAAAATGGTTGCGGATTATTGTGGGAAAGTATATGATTTTGGTATATTTGTGTATATCATTGTATAATTATGATATTAAGGCTTTAAATGTGACTTATGGTTGTTGTTAATGAATTTGGAATGAAACAATGTAAGTTGGAATGTTCGTCGGAATTTTTGATGTTTCGGGTGAAATATGGAAAGTAAGGACTTCTTGAAATTATGTATAGGGTTTGGAACCTAATTAGGATTTGCTTGAATAACCTTTAATGGGTGAATGAGTACAATAAGGTGAACATTAGTTTGGTATTGTGAAGTTTGAATGAAAGTTGTCAACTTATATGGTAAGGAAGAATATTGAAGTTAAAGTGCTTTAGTTGTGGTTTGTGTTGTTTGTGATGTTTGGGTTATTGTTGTTGATGCATTTTGAGCCGAGCTATGTCTCGGGGTGTTAGATATATAGGGGAAGTGCTGCCGAAATTTCGGTAGGCAGAAATGAAGTTAATGGAATTTTTAAGCTTAAGAATCTCTAATAGGTAACTTTGACAATTTGCAAATTCTGGACGAAACGGGATTTGATTTTGGGGTGAGCATAAGACGTTTCTAAGGTATGTAAAGCTTCCCACTTCTTCTTTTGGCATGTCTTAGTATGTTAGGTTGATATCGGAACCCCGGGAGCAATTCTGCTCCTCGACATCCGATCTAGAAAATGGCTACTATTCATTCAATTCAATTGAAGCCTAAGGTTCCTATTTTGGCTAGAAAGCAATCAAACGTCCGAAACTTATGCAAATGCAATCGGATTACTTTGAAATCTTTATGTATGATCTTATAGACCCGAAATGTTCATAAATTATGTTCGCCACCTCAACTTGACCCGGGGTGGGCCCGCTGACCCCGAGATACCTTATTTGTCCTACTAGACTCTCTTTTTGGATAAGCTTCGACAAAGAATCTTCGATTTTGAAATTGTCCTCTATGAAATAATGTTCGGAACACTATGATGTAACAAACTATGTTTTGAGCCATACGTACCACTTTGGAAACATTTTGTGAAATAAACTTTCGTGCTAACTAATTATTTGACTATTTTGGTTAATGAACTGACTTATGAAGTAATCAAGTTTTGAAAGGCTATTTTAATATACACAGTGCATTGTTTGATCACGACTCCGCTCGTGCCTTACTATGACTTCGTTCACCGGTTCCCGGGCCGGTTATGATTCGTGCGCTCTATGATGATTCGGCCGTATGCTGTGTTACGGTTCCCCGAGGCCACGCCATAGGGCCGGGTTCCGTTTGCAGTTATGCTGTGATATGGCTGTGATGTGATACACTCATATGTGTGAGTTCGGGGATGTACGGAGATTTGAACCTTCTGGTGTTATGCTGTGTGTGGCACCAGCGTCGGAGTGGTGACCACCTTCCTGAGCTTTGCATGATTTTGTTTGCATTATGTATATATGTTTTTGATAAACATTTGATATACTGCTCGGCATTTCTCTCCTTTGTATTCTATTTGCTTTCAGGTGTGGCCTATATTTTTGTACTCCATGTTTTATATACTCAGTACATCTTTCGTGCTGACCCCCTTTCTTCGGGGGCTGCGTTTCATGCCTGCAGGTGCAGACGCCGGTGATCCACCACTGTAGGCTCTACTTCTGCTATTTCGGAGTACTCCCTTGATTCGGAGTCCAGTTTTGGTATATATATATCTTCTGCCATGTATATATTTCTGCATATCTGACTATTTGGGTACGGCGGGGCCCTGTCCCGTCATATGATTCTGTCGGTCAGTTTAGAGGTCTGTGGACATGTCTGTGGGTTATGGTCAGTCTGTATGCTTATGTGTATATGTTGTTTGGGCGATCCCATACGTCGAGGCGGCCGGTCCGCATATGTTTGTGCATTGCTTTGATTAGCCCTTTGTGGCCTCTGTTGGTGTTTGCTGTGTACAGGGTTATTCTGGTTAGTCCGAAAAACAAAGGAAACTCTGCCGAAATTTTTCTGGAAATTATCTGTATTTGGAATATAGCCTGGTTGGCTTTTGTTATACATTTGAATACGTTTGATAGATGGGTTTGGGTGCCCAGATCGGGCACTAGTCACGTCCTACGGGGTTGGGTCGTGACATTCTTAATACCATTTATGGCATAACTATAATCACTATATATCAAGAATCATGATTCATTTCAAGATACTACTCAAAAGTGCCACTATTCTCATATTTATGATCCATTTTCTACTTCCTTTCACAACCCAAGTCTTTCAACATCTTAATGCTTTAAACAACATGGAATCATCATAAAAATTACCTTTGAAAGTGTAGGAATGAGCTTTAAGTGGAATTACTTCCTTTGAGCAAAACCCTAATTCTCTTCCAATGAGATTTCTTGCCTTGGATGAACCCTAATGAGTTTCTTGCTCTTGTTTCTCTTGGTTTGATAAAGTTGATCATGAGTTTCTCTTGAATTGGTGTTGATGAAATATGTAGAACACTCTAGAAGCCTTGAGTGAGATGGAGAAGTGGAAAGAATTAGAAAATGAAAGTGGGAACACATATTAATACTTGCAACTTATTCATCTCGTCGGGCATTATAAGGACCACTTATACGGTCCGTATAAAATTTTACGGTCCTTATAAGTGTATGTGATTCACCATCAGAGAAAACATTTCTTTTGCTGGGTTATACTGCCCCTTATACGGACCGTATAAGTTGGTTGTATAACTCTATTTCCCTAAAATGATTTTCGTCGTTCGTTTGATCTACAATCCTTATGGAACCTTCTTAACACTTGTTTAACACTTCATTACCAATCTAGGGGATGTTATAACTTCTTCTCAAGACGTTATTAAGCCATCATTAACTTGGTACTTTGTGAATCCTTTCCGATGCATAATGTATACCCTACCTTTCTTGATGAACTTTCTTCTCTTACCTCGAATATCTTTGAAATCTCAATTAGGACCCTTAAATACTATTTCTTACTTATTGAAACATCGTATACTTCGTCCCACCGTTAGCCTATTCACTGTGCATCAACGAGAAATTTTTTCGAGGTGTAACATCCTTCATCCCTTTAAAAACATTCGTCCTCGAATGTTAAGTTCTCGGGAAATCTACGAAAATTTTGCCAGAGTTTCCCCTGTCATATGGTGCTATCACCATGTCACAATAGCTCACAATAAACATGCCTCATAGGGCCACAACACAATAGTAATATTTTTATTGCCACACACGACCAAAATCATGAAACGAAAGCATACATACCTCATAATGTTGATGTTGCATCTAGAATCCCTCCCGGGGGTAGAAATAAGTGCGGGTACTTGGACTTCATATTTTCTTCCGCTTCCCAAGTCATTTCTTCTCGGTTATTGTTTCTCCATAAAACCTTAACTGAGGCTACTTCTTTATTTCTAAGTCTCTGTACTTGCCTATCTAATATGGCAATGGGTACTTCTTCATAAGCCAACTTTTCTGTTACATGAACATCATCTACTAGCACGATCCTAATAGGATCTCCGACACCTTACGGAGCATTGAGATATGAAAAACCGGATGGACCGATTCCAGTTCCGAGGGTAAGCCCAATTCGTAAGCTACTTGACCCATCTTGCGGACAATTTTGTAAGGTCCAATGTATCGAGGACTCAATTTCCCTTTCTTACCAAATCTCATCACGCCTTTTATCGATGATATCTTCAGAAATGCCCAATCATCAACTTGAAATTCTAAGTCGCACCGACGGTTGTCCGCATAGGATTTCTGGTGGCTTTGGGCTGTCAACAATCGATCTCGAATAATATTGACCTTTTCCACTACTTGTTGAATCAATTATGGACCTATTAATTGTATCTACCCGACTTCAAACCACCCAATTGGGGATCTACACCTTCTTCCACATAGAGCTTCATATGGGGCCATTTGAATACTGGAATGATAACTATTGTTGTATGCAAACTCAATAAGAGGTAAGTGGTCATCCCAACTCCCACTGAAATCAAGCACACATGCCCATAACATATCTTCCAAGGTCTGAATAGTGCATTCAGTTTGTCCGTCAGTTTGTGGATGAAATGCTGTGCTAAGCTTTACCTGAGTACCTATAACTTCTTGAAAAGACTTACAGAATTTTGCTGTAAATTGTGCTCCTCTATCTGCGATAATAGACATCGAAATACCACGGAGTCGCACTATCTCCTTAAGATATAACCTTGCGTAATCTTCGATTGAATAAGTAGTTTTGACTGGGAAAACTGAGCTGATTTCGTGAGTCTGTCCACGATTACCCATATGGAATCATACTTGCTTCGGGAATGAGGTAACCCTATAATAAATCCATGTTTATCGCTTCCCATTTCCAAGTTGGAATTTTCATTGCTTGTAATAATCCTCCTGGCTTTTGATGTTCAATTTTCACTTGTTGGCAGTTTGGACATTGGGCTACAAATTCTGCTGTGTCTTTCTTCATTCTATCCCATCAATATATTAAATTGAGGTCATGACACATCTTTATCGCTCCTGGATGAATAGAACACCGAGAATAGTGAGTTTCTTCTTGAATTCGATGACGTAATTCTGCAACATTCGGAACAAGGAAGAAAGCAAGAGTAAGCTCTAGTAAGCTTAGCTGAATGTTTGTGTTCCTAAACAGGAGAGAGGATTGGGATTTAGATCCCTCTTTGATGTATCAAAAACTATCAAAATCTTTATTCACTAAGCTACGGTGAAGATTCAGAACATCTGGCACTCTATGGTCAAAATTCATATGGAATGAGTACTGTAAGAAACATATCCAACCAGGGTTCAATGGAAAGGAGGTTCACAATTATGGAAGAAGATGCTTGAAGCAAGAGATGCAATAGAAAGGGAGATATGGTGGGAACCAAGAAATGGTTCTGCTAACTTTTGGTTTGACAACTGACTAAGATTGTTCCTCTTGCTCAGCTTATGCTAGCTAATTTCCCTATGGATGATAGTATTCAAAAGGTTGCAGATCTTATGGAGAATGGGAATTGGAGTTATGAGAAATTGCAACAAACTATGCCAGAAGATATTGTTGATCATATAAAAAAGAGGTGCACATTGATACTCCCTCTGAAAATATGGACAAGGCCTGGTGGATGCTTATTAGTAGTGGTAATACACTGTTAGTAGTGCACGGGAAGCAATAAGACAAAAAAGTAACTCAAACTGGTGCTACAAGCAATTCTGGACAAAAGGTTTGCCTTTCAAGATTGCTTTCTTCTTGTGGAGAGTGTGGAACCAGAAGTCACCTGTTGATGATGTACTTGCCAAGATGGGGATATCTATTATGTCTATATGTAGGTGCTGTGCTCAGCCTCAACAAGAAACAATGAATCATATGTTTGTGACATGCCAATATACCGTAGATATTTGGAAGATGTTTTCAGCAACAGCAGGTGTGCAGGGCCCTTTTATTCAAGTTAATCAAGAAATTAAGAAATGGTGGGACACAAAGCGCTCTTCAAAGCTAAAACCATTATATCAAACAGCTCCTGCAATCATCCTTTGGCAACTCTGGAAAAGAAGAAACACAGTTTTGCATGGTGGGAATATGTCTAAGCATAGGGTCATATATGAGATTAATCTTAATCGCATTCAACTGGCCAAAACTAGATATAAATAATGACAAATTGATGAAAGATGAAGAAGATCAAGAAATTCAAGAAAATTAAGAAACACAGGACTAAAATTCAAGAAAAAGAAAAGTCTAAGAAGCTCAAGTTTGAAGATTATTTCCCATTATTGTTTCTTGAATTCTGCCTATCAATCACTTCAAGAACCAGATCCTGGTCGATTGGTTCTTTGTTAACTCGAAGAATCACATCAATTTGGTATCAGAGCACAGTTGAGGAATATTATGGATTATATGCAAGAAATAAGGGACGTTGGGTACAAGAAGATGAAAAGAAAAAAGAATCTCTTTTCCGCACTAGATGTACCTCACATGGTAAGGTATGTTCGGTGATCATTGATAATGAGAGTCATATTAATGTTGTTTCTGAGGAGATGGTTTCTAAACTTGGCTTGTCAACCAAGCATCATCCATATCCTTACAGCATAGAATTTGAGAATGGTGAGGGCTTAGAGGTAACTCGTTAATGCCTAGTTTCTTTTTCTATTGGCAAAATACATAAAAATCTTGTTTGGTGTGATGTAACAAAGATGGATGCTTGCCACTTATTACTTGGAAGACCATGGGTGTATGATAGGGGTGCTAAATATGAGGCATACCGTAATACCTATTCTTTTACTAAAGGATGGGCAAAAATCAATTTGGTTCCCTTGAATCTAGAAGATATTGCTAAAAACTCCAAGTATGTTGATGATTCGTTTGTGACCAAATTACAAATCATTGGTCCCATCAATGTAGAACTGCAATCGGAGTAGAAGAATGAATTAGATCCACAAGTTGAGGATTTACCTCCAAAGTTTGATGAGGATCCATTAGAGCATCCAACCATTTGTGAGATTGAGTTTCCACCATTAAGATCTTTTGAAAAGAATATAGATTTTGTTTCTTACTCCACACCAACCAAAGCAGCGTATTGCATAGGACCAATAGTCTATAAAGATTTGGAAGGGAAAAAGGACGAGTTTATGAAAAAAGAGTCTATGAATGAGAGTTTAGCATATGATGTAGTTCGAGCAAGAATTATTCCTCGAAAAGATGATCCTTTGCAAGAATGTGTCAATTTAAGATCTCTCAATTTCATTGAGGTTAATGGCTATAACCATGTCAAATCTGGGAGTAGCAAATTTTTCAAGGAGTTCTTAAGAAGACATGATTTGATCTCCAACCTTGATCCAAAGGTAGTTGAATTTGATTTATATAAAGGTTTTCATGGCACTATCTCAGATTTTTCATGCAAACACCACATAGGCACGAAAGTTTTCAAGATTCATGAAGATCAAAAAGAAATAAGTTTTGATCATGGCTTAAACATTCAAGATAAATTTAAGATGATATATTTGAGAAATAATGGAAAAAAGTTTGGACTAAGAAAGTGGGATTTGGTTCGACCATATGCAAAGCTTGTTGACAACATGATGAAGGTCTATGACAAGCAAGAAAAATGCAACTTAGAGCCTGGTGAGTATGGATTTTTCCCCAAACAAATTTCTAATCTTTCATCGTTTATGGAGCCTTTAGACTCGAGGATGAGTCTTTCTCAACAAGGGGAGAATGATGAAAGATGAAGAAGATCCAGAAATTCAAGAAAATCAAGAAACACAAGACTGAAATTAATGAAAAAGAAAAGTCCAAGAAGCTCAAGTTGGAAGATTATTTCCCATTCTTGTTTCTTGAATCCTTTTCTTTATAGGTTTCTTGTTTCTTTATTTATATTTTAGTCGGATTTAATTTCCTATCATTAGTAGGACTTTTATCCTTGTTCTAGTAGGATTCAATTTTCTTTATTCTTTTCTTTTATGACTGAAATTCAAGAAAAAGAAAAGTCCAAGAAGCTCAAGTTTGAAGATTATTTCCCATTCTTGTTTCTAGAATCCTTTTCTATATAGGTTTCTTGTTTCTTTATTTATATTTTAGTCGGATTTAATTTCCTATCATTAGTAGGACTTTTATCCTAGTTCTAGTAGGATTCAATTTTCTTTATTCTTTTCTTTGTAGAATAGGGATTTTACTTTCCTTGTTTTTAACTATTTCCTTTCTAGAGTAGAATAGGTATTTGTAGTCATAAAAGAAGAGACCCTAGTCCTAAATAAAGGGTTCTCATGACTTGTAAATATAGAATTCACATTTTTAGCATAAGCCTAAGTTTTGTAATAGAGTTATTTTCTCTATTTGGTTTTCTTTATCCTTGTTTTTGGTTTCAAGCAACGTGGTGATAGTCTTTATTGTGTTTTCAATAGCGTCTTGTGTTTCTTTATCACGTCAATTGATTTCAAGTGGTGACTTAGGAACTTTATTTGTTCTTGATCATTCAAGAACGCGTTTTTTGATTAAAATTTGTTCTAATTTATACCCAGAACCCTTATTTTCTTTCCATCGTTGTACCCTCAATATTTACTTGTTTTAATCAATTCAAGAGCCAACTTTATAGTTCAAATCGTCATCTTTCTCCTCATCTTGAAATCACATAATTTCGAGAAGTATAGCCCGATTTACGTCCGTTTATTGAATTTTGCCCATTAATCGCTTCAAGAATAAGATCCTGGTCGATTGGTTCTTTGTTAACTCGAAGAATCACATCACAAATTTTCCAAACTCTTGGCCTCAGCTGGTACAGCATCTAGAACAATATAGGTGTCACGACCCAACCCCGTAGGCCGTGACTTGTGCCCGAATTGGACACTCATATTTATCTGTTAACTCTAATAATTTATAATTAGCATATCATGATCTCATTTGTATGTAAGAAGATAGTGAGTTATTTAGATTTGTCAAGTTCTGTATGCCTTAGTCATCCATCTCCCAAGGAGTTGCACTTATCAAACAACAACATTTATATATATTCCTAAGCAAGCCGACAAGGCTGCCACGATTTACAAAATACCAAACATACACACATATGCAAGCCGACAAGGCTGCCATTACGACTGGGTACACCCCAAACTTAAGTCAAAACATAAAACGCATCAACAACTGTAAACAGACCCACACCGATGTCCACAGACTTCTAAGAGTAACGACCGTATTATGTGGCGGAACAGGGCCCCGCCGTACCCAAATAAACACATACGGACACAACATAAGGAGGTTATACCACAAGCTAGCTCCGGAACAAAGGAGCAGTCCAAAATAGCTGAAGGATGATCTAAGCTGGCGGATCTCCAAAGCGAGCGTCTGTACCTGCGGGCATGAACGCAGCCCCCCGAAGGAAGGGGGTCAGTACGGAATATGTACTGAATATGTAAAGCTTGAAACATAGTATAGACTTATATTGAGACACGGTACATAGGATGCATTGCAACAACAGAATTTCATAAAACTTGCCTTTGAACATATTTCATCTGTATCATTCTCATATCATTGCTATTATAGAGTTTTGTAGTCAAAGCTGCATAATCATTCTGTATAAAACATACATGACGTGTCCCGACCCTTTTTATGAGGGACTCGGTAATTTAAAATCATAGCATCATAACATAAACATAGACGTGTCCCGGCCCTTTCCTGAGGGACTCGGTAATAAGGAATATGCCCTCCTGGCCACCATCATCTCCATATCATCATATCATCATATCATCACATCATCACATCATCATATCATCATCATATATATATACATAACGTGTCCCGGCCCTCTAGTGAGGGGCTCGGTGATTAATATAATAAATGTGCGCACGAAAACGTACCCTGGCCCGGGACTCAGTGAAGGATATAGCGGTAAGCACGAGCAGAATAATAAGCAACCACATATATGCAAATCATCTTTTTAGACTCAAGGGATAAGCAACTAACCCGCTCTAAGTGTCAAAATATTGTTCACCTTCAGTTCATTTCAAGTCTCATAACAAACTATTACAAGAAACGTTTTAGACTTCATGTACATATGTCACTTTAATATGGTATAGCTTTTGGAAGTCAAGTATGTCTTTAGTTGTGCAATTCTTTAAGTATAGGAACTTTCATGCATCGTTCATTAGTCACTCATACTGTAGGTACATGACAATAACATTAGTGAAATATAGATTCATAAGCCATACATGAACTAGAGAATAGAATTTACCCCAAAATTCATATCGTTTCATTCTTACGTCTAGGACATGCCAAAAGAAAGAAGGAATAGGCTTTACATACCTTTTGCGTTTAGTTGTATTCTAACTTGTACTTGCTGCCCAACAATACTTATCCTATATCAAGATGTGAAGAACTACAATTAGTCTACAAGGGCATTCAACACGTATTGTGACATTCACAACTCCTTTCTAACGATTAAACGACGTTTCGTTCGCATTTAACCCAACTAGCGTTACAAGCTAACATGGCTAGTCGTTCTTTCATATATTGATCAAAAATTGTTTGAGCATGACTTAGGGAACTTGGGAAGTCCCTACACCACCCAAAATAGTCTCATACACACGGCAACCCAACACACACATCATTTCCATTCTTACTTAGCAATTTTCCAGTTTTAACTTGCAACAACACAACACTTTTCATGACTTTACTTTCATGAAATCTTGGAACTGTTTTAGCATCATCTTCACTCTTACAACAGCCCACAATCAGTTCAGTTTTAACTTGAATCATGGCATTTTACATTCACTACACGTTTGCAACAAAAACCAACATTCAACACACACAATTTCACTTCTAATCCCTAAAACTGTCCACGGTTTTTGGACTGCCCCTACCCCTCAACATAATTCGTTTCTTGAACACCTTAATTTACATATTCAACATGCATACAATACACTACAATGTCCACAACAACAACAATCAAATTATAGCCCAAAACAGTCCATGAATTCGTCCAAAACAGCCCCCTACTCGGTTTCATCACAACTACTCCAACTTCATGATTTTCATTCGTTTATCCAACTACAATGCATTCAATTCATTTCCAATACATGTTCAACAAGATTAAGCATGACTTCAACAGAATCTTCAACACATGATTCATTTTAAATTCGAGCAAAAACAGTCCAATAGCCAACATGCAACATCACAACCAAACTCCCACAATCTTTGTTCATTTACATATGTTGATACATATTCAATTCACTAACAATACATGCACAATGAAATCAGTCATAAAATCACCTCACACACGGCTCACTCTCTACTTCAACTACAACCACAATCCAACAACAACATGCATGAACTATACATTCAAATCATCATGCAACACAAGAAACAACAAACATTCTTACCTTTCAATCTTGTGCTTCACTTGGCCGAATTTTCAACTCTATTATGTGCTTCACTTTCTTGTTTCTCTTCAACAACTAATACACTTTCTTACACACTAGATGAGGGATAGTTTTGATGGAGAAAAACTGGATTTTCTGGGCACAATATCACCCCACCCTCTCGGCTAGCTCTTAGCCGAGAGCACCTCTCTCTACTCTTTCTATCTCTAAATGTTTCTTGACTTGTGGTGATGAAAATTATGTTGTGAAGGTGTGGAGTGATCAGACTTTGTGTCAATATGTTCCCCTCATTGAGTTGGCCATGTGGATTACACTAAATTGGGTCAAGATTCTTTGACCAAAGCCTTACATGGCACGGCCAAACAAGGCATAAAGTGGACTGATTTTTTTTTTTTGTCTTTCCAATCCCACTTTTTAATCCAATTATGGTTAGTTAAATCCCAATTTTCCATTACTCGTTTAATGCCACACGAAAGTTGTGGATAAATTGTGACTCGACACGAAACCGAAAGTTAAAATCTCTACTTCATAACTTAAGATAGTCTTGCCTTTAACTCGTCGCGCTTATTTTAAAACGTCCCGACGTATGAAAATACGGGACATAACATCCTCCCCCCCTTTAGAACATTCGTCCTCGAATGTTGATTTTTATCCCGTTAGGTTCTATAAGGGTTTTGGGAAGGGTTTCCTCTATTGCTAACATATAAATTGAGCAGACAATTTAACACAATCAAGTAAAGGAGTTTAAATTACCTGCAAATGTGGAAAACAAGTGAGGATATTTCTTTTTCATCCCCTCTTCAGCCTCCCAAGTCACCTCCTCCCTATTATTGTTCCGCCACAACACTTTAACCGACGCCACATCTTTTGTTCGTAACCTCCTGATTTGTCGATCAAGTATGGCAATAGGTTGCTCTTCGTATGATAGCTCCTCTGTTACCTGAATATCGTCTGTAGGGAACACCCTGGAAGGATCGCCTATATACTTCCGAAGCATGGACTCATGGAAGACCGGATGTACTGCTGCCAAATCCGCTGGCAGGTCTAACTCGTAAGCAACTTGGCCTACCTTACGAATGACCTGATAAGGTCCAATGTACCTTGGGCTCAACTTCCCTTTCTTGCCGAACCTCATAACACCCTTCATGGGTGACACTTTCAAGAACACCCAATCGCCAAACTGAAATTCCAAGTGTCGACGTCGATTATCCGCATACGCCTTCTGCCGACTCTGAGCTGCCAGTATACTATCTTTCCTGAATAAGTTTCACCTTATCGACAGCCTGATGAACCATATCTGGGCCTATCAGCTTAGCATCGCCAACATCAAACCAGCCTATAGGGGATCTGCATTTCCTGCCATACAGGGCTTCGTACGGCGCCATCTGAATGCTAGAGTGGTAACTGTTATTGTAAGCAAACTCGATAAGCGGCAAGTGATCCTCCAAGCTGCCTTTGAAATTAATAACACAAGCTCTCAACATATCTTGTAGCGTCTGGATGGTACGCTCAGCCTGCCCGTCAGTCTGAGGATGAAATGCGGTGCTGAGACTCACCTGTGTCCCCAATCCCTCCTGGAAGGATCTCCAGAAGTTAGCTGTAAACTGGGCCCCTCTATCTGAGATAATAGCTGTGGGAACTCCATGAAGTCTCACTATCTCCTTAAGATACAATCGGGCATAATCCTCAGCTGAGTACGTAGTCCTGACTGGAAGGAAGTGGGCTGATTTTGTCAGTCTATCAACAATAACCCAGACAGAGTCATTCTTCCGTGGAGTGCGAGGGAAACCTGTGACGAAGTCAATATTAATTACTTCCCATTTCCAGGTTGGAATTTCCATCTCCTGCAATAGCCCTCCGGGCTTCTGGTGCTCTATCTTGACCTGCTGACAATTTGGACACTGGGCCACAAATTCTGCTATGTCCTTTTTCATGCCGTTCCACCAGTACAAACACCTAAGATCATGATACATTTTTGTCGATCCCGGGTGAATAGAATAACGAGCATAGTGTGCTTCCCCCATTACCTGCTGCCGCAACCCTGCAACCTCAGGTACACATAATCTGTCTCTGTATCGTAGTACTCCATCGGCTGACATCTTAAATGGGGTATCATCCTTCTGAAGTGCTGTATCTCTATAATATACCAGAACAGGATCCTCATATTGCCGTCTCTTTACCTCTTCTACAATAGAGGACTCAGCAACACCTTGTACAATAATGCTACCATTATCAGCATCAGCCAAACGAACTCCAAGACTAGCTAGCTGATGGATCTCACGAACTATCTCCTTCTTTTCTGGTTGTACGCCGGCCAAACAAGCCATAGATTTACGGCTGAGTGCATCTGCTACCACATTAGCCTTTCCTGGGTGATATAGAATATCAACATCATAATCCTTCAGCAACTCTAACCATCTCCTCTGTCGCAAATTCAGTTCCTTCTGCTTAAAAATATACTGGAGACTCTTATGATCTGTATAAATTTCAACATGCACGCCATACAGATAATGTCTCCATATCTTCAAAGCATGTATCACTGCTGCCAACTCCAGGTCATGTGTAGGATAATTTCTCTCATGTTTCCTGAGTTGTCGGGAGGCATAGGCTATAACTCTGCCGTGCTGCATCAACACGCAACCCAACCCAACACCGGAAGCATCACAATAAACAACATAGCCATCTGGCCCCTCAGGAAGAGTTAGAACAGGAGCTGTAGTCAACTTATCTTTCAATAATTGAAAACTCCGTTCACAAGCATCGGTCCACTGGAATTTGGCTGCCTTCTGTGTTAGCCTTGTTAAAGGCGCTGAAATAGAGGCAAACTTTTCTACAAATCTCCTGTAATACCCTGCCAGCCCCAGAAAACTACGTACCTCAGTAGGCGTCGTAGGTCTAGGCCAAGTTTTGACGGCCTCAATTTTCTGCGAATCTACCCGAATACCATCTGCTCCACCAATATGCCCCAGAAATGCTACAGAAGTCAACCAAAATTCACATTTAGAGAACTTAGCATATAACTTCTGGAGCTGGAGCACCCTGAGTACTGTCCTCAAATGCTCTGCATGCTCTTCTTCCGATCGTGAATAGATCAGAATATCATCAATGAATACAATCATGAACAAGTCAAGGAATGGCTTAAACACCCTGTTCATCAAGTCCATGAACACTGCTGGAGCATTGGTCAGCCCAAAAGACATCACTCTAAACTCGAAATGTCCATATCGAGTCCTGAATGCAGTCTTCAGAATATCTGTCTCCCTTACCCGCACCTGGTGATAACCTGACCGCAAGTCTATCTTTGAGAAGCATTTAGCACCCTGCAACTGATCAAATAAATCATCAATCCTGGGGAGGGGATATCTGTTCTTTATCGTGATTTTGTTCAGCTGCCTATAATCAATGCACATTCGCAGCGACCCATCTTTCTTCCGTACAAATAATACTGGTGCTCCCCAAGGTGATGTACTGGGCCTGATGAAACCCTTTTCCAGCAAATCTCTCAGTTGCTCCTTCAATTCTTTCAACTCTGTAGGTGCCATTCTGTAAGGAGGAATAGATATAGGTTGAGTGTCTGGCAATACATCTATAGTGAACTCTATCTCACGTTCAGGAGGAAGGCCTGGAAGTTCATCTGGAAATACACCTGGAAATTCATTAACCACCGGGACAGATTGTAGAGTCGGTGATTCTGCTTTCAAGTCATGCACACGAACCAGGTGATAAATATAGCCTTTTCTAACCATCTTCCTTGCCTTGAGGTATGAAACAAACTTACCCCTCGGCGATGCTGTGTTCCCCCTCCACTCTATAATTGGTTCCCCTGGAAACTGAAACCGAACTAATTTGCCTCGGCAATCAACGTTAGCATAGCAAGAAGCTAACCAATCCATCCCCATAATAACATCGAACTCAGTCATAGCTAACTCTATCAAATCTGCCCTGGTACAGCGATTACATATGACTACCAAACAATCTTTATATACTAGCTCTGCCAAGACAAAATCCCCTACTGGTGTAGCTACCTCAAATGGTTCTATAGGTTCAGATTTTATCCCAATTTTACTAGCAACAAAAGGGGAAATATATGATAATGTGGAACCGGGGTCTATCAATGCGTATACATCTCGGGAGAAAATCGATAATGTACCTGTGACCACATTTGGCGACGCTTCCTGATCCTGTCTGCTGGCTAAAGCATATAAGCGGTTGGAAGGACCGCCAGAACTAGAAGCCCCTCCACGGCCTCTGCCACGGCCTGCTGGTGTCGGAATACCTTGCCCCATAGGGCGCATAGCAACTGAAGAAGAAGAAGAACCCGCAACTGATCCCGTAGGCTGAGCTGGCCCACCAGCCCCACCCCCAAATCGACATTCCCTCATAGTATGGCCCTGACGGCCGCAAGAAAAGCAAGCACCAGTAATAAGACGGCATTCCCCTGGATGGCGTCTGCCACATCGAGGACATGGGGGTACAGGTGGTCTCATCTGGCCCGAATTCCTGTGCGTCTGGAACCCTGAAGTCATGGAGCTTTGACCAGCTCCCGAATACCCCGTGCTATCAAACCTTCTACCAGTAAATCGTGAAGGTGCACTCCGTGCCGGCTGGGAAGGATATCGACTATACTGCTGTTGGGGCTGCCCGCCCCGAAATTCACCAGAATGATACCCAGCTGATCTAGCTCTCTTATGTTGACCCCTGTCCTGCTCCCTATCAAATCGACGCCCTTTCTGTCGACCCTCAACCCCCTGGGCATATGCCTGCACTCGAGCGATATTTATACCGGGCTGAGATGCCATTGCCATGCAGCTATCAATCAAATAATTATCCAAGCCCATTACATAACGATGCACCCTATCTTCCATGTCAGCTACCATAGCGGGCGCGTACCTAGCCAGCGAATCAAACTCGATGCTATAGTCCCGAACACTTCTACCATTCTGCCTCAGGTGTATAAATCTGTCAACTCTGGCTCGCCTCATCTCTGGAGGCAGAAAATGACCCAGAAAAGCCTCTACGAACTCGTCCCATACTGCTGGTGGAGCATCCTCACCCCTGGACAACTCCCAGGACTCATACCAATTAACTGCCACATCCCGCAACTGATAGGAATCCAATTCGACCGACTCAGTCTCGGAAGATTTAGTCACCCGCAACGTACGCAGCATCTGTCGAATAAACTCCTGTGGATCCTCTGCGGGGTTTGACCCATCGAACTCTGGGGGTTTACAAGTCAGAAAATCGCGAACCCTCAAACTGTCGCGTCTATCCGCATCATCACCTTCTAACCCACGTCTGCGAGCCTGTCCCGATACCAACCTAGTCAATAACTGTACTGCTTCACGCATAGCCCTATCCTCTGCCCCTGGCTGGGGAGCTGGAGGCTCGGTTGCTGGAGCCGGAGGAGCTGGTGGTAAGTCTGTCTCCTGACCTGCAGCTGCTGCTGCCCTATGCTCCTCTGATAGTGATGGTGTAGTGGAGCTCGCTGACTGAATTCTAATCCCAGGCACATATTGGAAATAAGTTCTAGTGACTCTCCGGGTCCCACTGGTCTCCCCAACTACCGCTTTGCCTTTCTGGGCGGCTGTCGCCTTCTTTGGAGGCATCGCTGAAAACATAGCAATCTGTTAGGGAAAAATTTATCCTGATAATACAGCTCTATCGCACGATCTAGAATGAGAAGAAAAGATGACATCCTAAATGTCTTGTAGCTTCCTGTTTATAAACGTGGTGCACAACACATCGATAAACAAGACTCTACTAGACACAGTCTGTGGACACTCTGAGGATTTAACCGCTCTGATACCACTTTTGTCACGACCCAACCCCGTAGGCCGTGACTTGTGCCCGAATTGGACACTCATATTTATCTGTTAACTCTAATAATTTATAATTAGCATGTCATGATCTCATTTGTATGTAAGAAGATAGTGAGTTATTTAGATTTGTCAAGTTCTGTATGCCTTAGTCATCCATCTCCCAAGGAGTTGCACTTATCAAACAACAACATTTATATATATTCCTAAGCAAGCCGACAAGGCTGCCACGAGATACAAAATACCAAACATACACACATATGCAAGCCGACAAGGCTGCCATTACGACTGGGTACGCCCCAAACTTAAGTCAAAACATAAAACGCATCAACAACTGTAAACAGACCCACACCGATGTCCACAGACTTCTAAGAGTAACGACCGTATTATGTGGCGGGACAGGGCCCCGCCGTACCCAAATAAACACATACGGACACAACATAAGGAGGTTATACCACAAGCTAGCTCCGGAACAAAGGAGCAGTCCAAAATAGCTGAAGGATGATCTAAGCTGGCGGATCTCCAAAGAGAGCGTCTGTACCTGCGGGCATGAACGCAGCCCCCCGAAGGAAGGGGGTCAGTACGGAATATGTAAAGCTTGAAACATAGTATAGACTTATATTGAGACACGGTACATAGGATGCATTGCAACAACAGAATTTCATAAAACTTGCCTTTGAACATATTTCATCTGTATCATTCTCATATCATTGCTATTATAGAGTTTTGTAGTCAAAGCTGCATAATCATTCTGTATAAAACATACATGACGTGTCCCGGCCCTTTTTATGAGGGACTCGGTAATTTAAAATCATAGCATCATAACATAAACATAGACGTGTCCCGGCCCTTTCCTGAGGGACTCGGTAATAAGGAATATGCCCTCCTGGCCACCATCATCTCCATATCATCATATCATCATATCATCACATCATCATATCATCATATCATCACATCATCATATCATCATCATATATATATACATAACGTGTCCCGGCCCTCTAGTGAGGGGCTCGGTGATTAATATAATAAATGTGCGCACGAAAACGTACCCTGGCCCGGGACTCAGTGAAGGATATAGCGGTAAGCACGAGCAGAATAATAAGCAACCACATATATGCAAATCATCTTTTTAGACTCAAGGGATAAGAAACTAACCCGCTCTAAGTGTCAAAATAATGTTCACCTTCAGTTCATTTCAAGTCTCATGACAAACTATTACAAGAAACGTTTTAGACTTCATGTACATATGTCACTTTAATATGGTATAGCTTTTGGAAGTCAAGTATGTCTTTAGTTGTGCAATTCTTTAAGTATAGGAACTTTCATGCATCGTTCATTAGTCACTCATACTGTAGGTACATGACAATAACATTAGTGAAATATAGATTCATAAGCCATACACGAACTAGAGAATAGAATTTACCCCAAAATTCATATCGTTTCATTCTTACGTCTAGGACATGCCAAAAGAAAGAAGGAATAGGCTTTACATACCTTTTGCGTTTAGTTGTATTCTAACTTGTACTTGCTGCCCAACAATACTTATCCTATATCAAGATGTGAAGAACTACAATTAGTCTACAAGGGCATTCAACACGTATTGTGACATTCACAACTCCTTTCTAACGATTAAACGACGTTTCGTTCGCATTTAACCCAACTAGCGTTACAAGCTAACATGGCTAGTCGTTCTTTCATATATTGATCAAAACTTGTTTGAGCATGACTTAGGGAACTTGGGCAGTCCCTACACCACCCAAAATAGTCTCATACACACGGCAACCCAACCCAACACACACATCATTTCCATTCTTACTTAGCAATTTTCCAGTTTTAACTTGCAACAACACAACACTTTTCATGACTTTACTTTCATGAAATCTTTGAACTGTTTTAGCATCATCTTCACTCTTACAACAGCCCACAATCAGTTCAGTTTTAACTTGAATCATGGCATTTTACATTCACTACACGTTTGCAACAAAAACCAACATTCAACACACACAATTTCACTTCTAATCCCTAAAACTGTCCACGGTTTTTGGACTGCCCCTACCCCTCAACATAATTCGTTTCTTGAACACCTTAATTTACATATTCAACATGCATACAATACACTACAATTTCCACAACAACAACAATCAAATTATAGCCCAAAACAGTCCATGAATTCGTCCAAAACAGCCCCCTACCCGGTTTCATCACAACTACTCCAACTTCATGATTTTCATTCGTTTATCCAACTACAATGCATTCAATTCATTTCCAATACATGTTCAACAAGATTAAGCATGACTTCATCAGAATCTTCAACACATGATTCATTTTAAATTCGAGCAAAAACAGTCCAATAGCCAACATGCAACATCACAACCAAACTCCCACAATCTTTGGTCATTTACATATGTTGATACATATTCAATTCACTAACAATACATGCACAATGAAATCAGTCATAAACTCACCTCACACACGGCTCACTCTCTACTTCAACTACAACCACAATCCAACAACAACATGCATGAACTATACATTCAAATCATCATGCAACACAAGAAACAAGAAACATTCTTACCTTTCAATCTTGTGCTTCACTTGGCCGAATTTTCAACTCTATTGAGTGCTTCACTTTCTTGTTTCTCTTCAACAACTAATACAATTTCATACACACTATATGAGGGATAGTTTTGATGGAGAAAAACTGGAATTTCGGGGCACAATATCACCCCACCCTCTCGGCTAGCTATTAGCCGAGAGCACCTCTCTCTACTCTTTCTATCTCTAAATGTTTCTTGACTTGTGGTGATGAAAATTATGTTGTGAAGGTGTGGAGTGATCAGACTTTGTGTCAATATGTTCCCCTCATTGAGTTGGCCATGTGGATTACACTAAATTGGGTCAATATTCTTTGACCAAAGCATTACATGGCACGGCCAAACAAGGCATAAAGTGGACTGATTTTTTTTTTGTCTTTCCAATCCCACTTTTTAATCCAATTATGGTTAGTTAAATCCCAATTTTCCATTACTCGTTTAATGCCACACGAAAGTTGTGGATAAATTGTGACTCGACACGAAACCGGAAGTTAAAATCTCTACTTCATATCTTAAGATAGTCTTGCCTTTAACTCGTCGCGCTTATTTTAAAACGTCCCGACGTATGAAAATACGGGACATAACAATAGGCCTCAGATACAGTAGACACTGGTTCAATGGATTAGTCCTCCTGCAGGGTGGTTCAAATGTAATAGTGATGGTGCCTCCAGGGGAAATCCTGGTCCTAGTGTATTTGCATTTTGTGTGACAAATCATGACAGAAATTTTATTCATGCTAGTGCTAAAAGGATTGCAGATACAACCTGTCTATGTGCAGAGGCAAAAGCAATGCATGATGGCATAATTTATTCTGTAATGCAGCAGCATCTACCACTGCTATTACAGACTGATTCACTTGGTTTAATGAAGATAGTAGAAGGTGATTGGGAACTGCGATGGAGTATTAGTATGGAGGTGAAGAAGATCAGAGAATGGAGGAAAAGGGGAATGATACAAGTTGGACATGTGCTGAGAGAGGGCAACCAGCTTGCTGATTTTTTAACTAACTATGTTTTTTATTTTGCAGATACTCTTAACTTTGATCTATTTATTGAACTACCAACTGTAGCTAGGAGACTTTTAAACATTGACAAAATGCATTTGCCAAGCGTCAGATTTAAAATACTAATTCCTAGAAAACTAGATTAAATCAAGAAATTTTCATAATTCTAGATGCAGCAACACTGAAGGATGTAGATCATTATTGACAGGAATATCAAGGAGGAGATAGATCAAGATTAAGTTTATCTGCTCTTGAGTCTGTTTCTAAGCAAATTCTATCCAATGTGTGGTATTAACTTCATGTTTAGCCTGTTGGAAGAATCTCCTTAGTGATAGAGGATAAGTATAGATAAACTGTCCCTTTCAAGAATTTCATATCAAAGTTCAGGAGACTCAGATTATATACAGGTTTGGCTAGCATAAAAGGCCTGATTTTGCACAGTTGCAAGTTGGAAGGATACTTCTGTTGGCATTAGATTACATAACTGGTGAGAGCTTGAGGTGACTTGAAATGGAATCAAGCCAAGACTTTGAATGTTGATGCATATATTACGCTAGATATAGCTACTTAAGCTATTTTACACTTGGTTTTTAGGCACTTTTTGCCTTGTAATATTTCCTGCTTGTTGCTTTTCTCTTGCTTTCTTTACTACTTTTCTGTACAGAACCTTTGATTGGTAAAACTCACAACTATGCCTGGTGCTAGTTTTTTTGATTAAAAAAATTGTTCTGAAAACCATGTGAAATCAATGTAAAAATAGTTATTCAAGCTTGATTGAATATGCATAGTCAAACGAATCATGTTTACAACTTTCAGTTATGTCCTCTCAATTCACCAGATTATCATCAAATATACTTCACAGAGAGATAAAGATATCACACATGCCAATACAGGCCCAAGAATCAGTCACAATGAAAGGATGTCCTTTGAGGTTCCCTAAACAGCTTAGAAGCACCACATCAGAATCTCAAGTTCTCGATGGCTATCCTTCCTCCCGAATAGCTAGGCATAAACCGCACCTGGGTAGCAAACCCACAGTGGACACTCTTCCTTCCGAATGGCTAGGCAATTAACACACCAGGATCTATAGTGACTACCCTTCCTCCCGAGTAGCTAAGCCAAACACAATAACATAGTTCGTATCATAGAAGTCGAATCAAAATTCACCTCAAGGTAGTTACATCAACAATTAGCATTAAGGTCCATTATGCCATTACAAAAATACATAATTTCATAGATCATCTTGAAAACGTTTCCACTTCTTTAAACAAGATTCCATTGTCATAGTTCATTATAAAACATTAGTACCAAAAATTAACTATCATTATTAATCATCTCTTATAGAAGAAAACGATTATGATTTCATATACGTATATAGGGGATAATACAACCAAGGTTTAATGTGGGCTTGTCCCATCACGCACATCAACCACAATCAAAGCACGAAATAGAGTTCAAAAGCCTGAAAAGTTCACCTTTTTATTCAATAAAGAACTTTTAAAAGGAGATATACATTCAAAACAAGGTTTCCAAAAAGAGACATACCTTAATTCCCCCACAAACATACTTCACACAATCCAACAATTATTCTACAATAGTTTTAGATAGGAGAGATTAGAACTCTAACCTATTTCCACCCATAAACCCTTCTTACTAACGAAAGCTAGGGTTTTCATGACTAGAACGAGTTCTTGAACACTTCATGAATTAATCATGGATTCTAATCCCATAGGATAACCTATACTAGTCTAAAACATTTCAATAACATCAGAAAAGTTAAGGATCATACCTTATTGAAGGAATATTAATGTCTCCAAACGTCCCTTTCTTCTTTTCTCTCTTGGTTTTCAAGAATCTAGGGTTTTTGGAAGATGAACTAGTGTTAATTTGATGTTAGATTGATGTTGAAATGATGGGAATTGATCAAGAACATACCTTATATATTTTGGGGATGTTTTAGGGTTGTTTCCTCTCAGGAAGTCGGCCAAAACATAGTGGGAATGAATATAACGAAGTTAGGCCTTTATAAAATTCGGGAAACATCGCTTAAGGCATAAAATGTCCTGGTGCGTCGCCCTCCCAAAAAAATTCTGCATCAGTTGAAGTTTTTTCGGCGAACTCTTGTGTTGAATCTCATGAAGGAATTATTGAGATCCTCTCAAAAATTCTGCCCCAGTTGAAGTTGTGTCAGCGAACTCTCATGCCGAATCATGTGAAGGAACTTGTTGCATCCAAACGCACACGCAAGTATACATAGTCGTACAAGTAATATAGTCATTTTAGAAATCGGATGTCGAACCCACAGGGAGTTATGATTAACCGTCAACTAAATTAACCTATCCAAATTATCTATACAAGAGATGAAATTCGAAGATTGAGATTTTTTTTTTTTTTTGAACAAGTGGAAAATGAAAATACAGATTTTGGTTTAAGACAGACTAGCAACAACTATTAGTCCAAGGGCCTTGACTTGAAAACATCTATCACACCTCCAAAGTCTCACAGGTGGCATGTTTCAAATCAGTTGAATCATTCTTCAGGCCACTTAAATATAGTTATGGTCCTCTGAACAAACCATCATCTGTATGGAAGCAAACCACTTTAAAAAATTGTACCATTGTCCCAAGATTATGAATCCTAGCCTGGACATATGTAGCATATAGCTACTATAACTGTCCATGCTATTTCATGCAGCAGTTGAGTATGATTCTTGTACATTTCATGCTTATCAGCCTAGTTATCTTTCCAAATTTGTACTATTCTTTCAATATTCCTGTCCCTAGCGTAATCCTTTGCATGAAACCAGGTCTGTATGATACTTGATCCTTGGTTAGTACATTCTGCTATCTTGACCATGAGCATCACACCATTTATACTAAGGGATGAACATGCCTAACACACTGATACCACCCTAATACAGATGTTGCAACTACTCACAATCAGTTGGCAAACTGTACTCATTAATAGTTGCAATTCTGATGTCAGTCTGGTGCTTTATCTTGAATGGTTCTTGTTCTCAAGTTTGGAATTCCTCTCTTCTCCATATTTAGAATCCTCTTAGCTTGACTTGGCAATTCGTAAAAAGTATGAAACTGAACTGGACCTGCAAAATCAAAAACCAAGTTAGTTAAAAAATCTGCCAGCCCATTCCCTTCTCTATGTATATGCTCCACAGATACTATTTGAGCATCCATCATTCTCTTGATTTCATCCACCAGCATTGAGATGCTCCAAGGGACCTTCCATTCAGCCTTTAAAATCATCTTCATGGTCATGGAATCAGTCTCTATGATCAATGGAAAAAGTTGTTTTTCCACACAGTACCTCATTCCCATCATAATAGCCTCAGCCTCAGCCATAATATTTGTTCCAACTGTCAAAGTTTTAGCAGCTGCATACACCAAATCTCCCTCATCATTTCTTATACAAAAAGCAGTAGAACTTGGACCTCGATTTCCTTTAGCAGCTCCATCAGTATTACACTTGAAAATACCAGATGCAGGTCTCCCCCATTTAATAATTCTGCATATAACAGTAGGCTTATATTCTTCAAAGAACTGAACAATCTGATGCCATTTAGATGGAATATTCAGCTCAGGAAACTGAACTTTACATAACATATGAATGTTCATATTTATGTCATATAACACTCTATTCAGATTCATTGTACCACCATGAAGCCTATTGTTTCTCCACTTCTATATTTGCCACACAATAAAAGCAGGCACTGCTTTATATATGGTTTTCATTTTGAAATGGAATTTTGCTTCCCACCAACTTCTTATAGCATGTCTGACCTGTACACAATTCATGCTCAAACCAGCCCCCATATTGAAGTATCTCCATACCTTTGTAGCCAAATCTCCACACAGAAACAAATGGTTTATTGTCTCTATCTGAGCATTATGATAGCAACAACACTTTGAATCTAATGGAATGCCAATACTTGCCACCACCTCATCAATTGGGACTTTAAACTTCCACAATCTCCACAAGAAGAATGAAATTTTAAAAGGCACACCTTTGATCCACATATTCTGAAATGGCACTGTTACATTAGCTTTTTGTCTCAGTAACTGCCAACCACTACTTACTGTAAAATTGCCTGAACTTGTCATCATCCACCAAGGTCTATCCCATTCACTTGATGCATATGTAATGTCAATTTCGTGTATTATATGCTGCACAATATCTTCAGGGAACAGCTGCATGAGTTTACTGACATTCCATCCTCCATTTGTCATAAGTTCAGAAACATCTTCAGCATGCTCATTGATTTGGCAGGACTGGGGAACCACATAACTAAGAGCTCCTAGCTTAGTCCAATTGTCAAACCAAATGTTTGAACTTCTAATCTTTGGCTCCCACCAGATCTCCTGTTATATGTTTTCCCTTGCTTCCAATATCATCTTCCAGACTTGTGACCCTCCCTTCCATTGAACCACCTGAAGAATTTGTTTTTTACAGTATTTATTCCACATAAAATTAGCCAGAGAGAACTAGTGGTTCTAATCTTCCACCAGAGTTTAGCACATAAAGCTTTGGATGTGTCATTGATAGACCTGAAACCCAAACCTCCTTCATGTTTGGGAAAACATATGTTAAGCCAAGCTGCCCAGTGTCTGCATCTTCCTTCCTCCTTATTATTCCAAAAGAACCTGGCAAATATCCTGTGATGTTGCTTTATAACAAATTTAGGAAGCCTTATAGCAGATAAAACATGAATTTGAATACTTTGAAGGACACTTGTAATCAACACTACTTTTCCTCCATAAGACAGCAACTTGCCTTTCCAGGTTTGTAATCTGTCTTTGACTTTCTTCAATAATTCAGTGTAATCCACTTTCCTTTTCCTGGCATGAGTGATTGGTACTCCAAGATATGTAAAAGGAAATTGAACTCTCACAAATCCTGTTACTGTTGCAACCTGCTGACTTAATTCATGTGATACTTTGCTGAACATATAATAAGAACTTTTGCTCTTGTTTATCAGCTGTCTATATACTTTCTCATATTCCTGAAGAGTATCCATGATCATCTGTAAAGATTGGTTATCTGCTGCAGAAAAAATAATTGTATCATCTGCATATGCCAGATGATTCAAATCAGCACTCCACTTTGGCATCCCATATCCCACAAATCCAGGCTGATCAAACAAAGAATTTATTGCCCTTGAGAGGACTTCTGCAGCAATAATGAAAAGAGCCGGAGAGAGTGGATCCCCTTGTTTGACACCCCTTGTAGGGTGAAAGAAACCATGAGCCTGGCCATTTAGAAGAACAGAATACCAATTATTTGCCAACAGCCTCCAAATCAGATCAATGAAAAATGGAGAAAAGCCCATCTTTCCCATTACTTTACATAAGTATAACCATGAGACTCTATCATATGCTTTTGCCATATCCAATTTAATCACAACATTTGCTGGTTTTCCTCTCTTCCTTATATCAATTACAATTTCTTGTGTCAACAACATATTCTCAATTATATTTCTTCCCTTAACAAAACCAGATTAGTTTGGAGAGATCACCCTTGTAAGCAACTTATCAAGTCGATCATGAACTACTCTTGAAATGACCTTATTGATAAAGTTGCTAAGACTTATAGGTCTCATATCAGAAAATGCCTCAACAATAGTCTTCTTTGGCAGTAAAACCAGATTTGTGTGAGTGATAGACTTGGGGAGAGTATGTCTTTCAAAGAAAGCTTTAACCATCCTATATACATCAGACTTGGGGAGAGTATGTTCTTCGAAGATTGTGATTATAAACTAATTGAAGATAAAAGAGACAAATAGTGAACCTCAACAAAGAAAGAGCGGGTTTTTATATTATCAAAGAGACGAATGTTCCAGGATTGCGGTTGGTTCACCAATCCTGTTGAGTTTTCGAACTATTTCCCTTTAATCCGAATTGTCGACGATTGCTAATTTACCGGATTATTAACTCTCGTAGTATTCTCCCGAACTACTATTCGCCTATTCAAAACAGTTCACCGCCTATATTCCTATGGAATTGACTTGTTAAGAACGTAATTCGTTTATGGTATTTAATTGAACGCGGCGCCTAGGTATATTCCTATCCTAGCCACAAATCCTAGCCCAACTGTAGGGATAATCAGGTCACGCCCTCTTTAATCCTTCTCTAATCTAACAACATCTTTCCCAAGCATGTATATTAGATAGTCGATAGAACCTAACTGTTGACCAAACAATCAAGCAATTATGAACATAATTAAAGAAGCAATCAAACTCAACAACTCATATTAAGATAAGAAATAATCACCAAACATCAATAATCATGGATTACCACAACCCTAGAACGAGAAGTTTAGCTCCACATAGACATGGAGGAAAAGCAACAAATCATTCAAAGAAAATATACAAAGTAGTAATAAGGAGAAGAAAAGATAAAACCCAACAATATCCGGCCTCCACGGCGACTCCTACTCTCTAGGTAAAAAGTCCTCTATTCTAATGTTAAAATGGCTATTTATAAGCTAGGGCAAATATGAGATAAGTGGGCCCAATCCCGATCAACTTAGGAGAACTGACGCCTCTTGTGTTTTGGTCATTCGTCGCATGGCCATCACATGACTATGTCTGTGCATCCGTTGTGCTCCCCACAGCCAATGCATAACAAGTCTTAGAATCATAAAGGGGTATTTTGTGCGCTGGGTGTGCGATGCACAGCCAATGCATGAGACCCTTCAGTGGTCGTATTTTTCCTTCAAGTGTTGCAACCTCCTTCCGCTCACTCGTCCAACTTGCACTGCCTCGGAATCAGCCAGAATTGCTCGGATTACCTTCATTGGTCCTTGTTGTACCCAAAAGACTTGAACGTGACCTTCTTTTCTTTTTCCTCTTCTTCAATTTTCGTCCAAATCTCTTCATCTTCACACTGTAGCATTTTCAACTTAAACCACCTAGATTCTACAATAAAGCACAAATTAGTCCTATATCACATAGTTAATATATGTTAGGCGTATTTAATGCATTTAGCACTAACATACAGTATAAGTACGGGTAAAAGATGGCGGAAAAGTGTATAAATACACCTAATATCACCACCCCACACTTAAACCTTTGTTCGTCCTCGAAAAACACTAAACACACCCAACTTCACTTTCGATTCTCAACACGCTACCAAATTGAACAGGTCTGTATCAAAATGAGGTCACTATGACAATTTAAAAATTTATGAGCAAAGATCTCAAGCACAAGACGAATTGCACACATGCCAACAACTTCATCAAAACATCCGAACCTCTAAAACTGACTCGCTCATATGAATATTGTCAAAAACGGTCCTGCCGCCTAATTAAGGAATCGAACATGTCACCAATCTCTTACCAATTATGTGCCCTCACTTCGAAGAGAGTTGCCCAAATTTTTTTCAATGAACACACAACAAGGGTAATGAATAGAAAGAATTACGCTCACTCTCACAAGAAAATTCACATGCTCATATGACATACCATAGGCTTGCCCTTAATGTCATACTCTATTAATAAAAGTACATTAAGCATAGGATCACATAGGACCTTTATGGTTGTAATATCGGCTAAGGGACGGGTAGAAATTATTTGGGTAAATAGTGACTAACCTCCCTAAGCACTTTAAGACATAAAAATTATTAATCCTTTATGCACTTCCTCTTGTTTCATCAATATTTCAACCATTCTTTTTCACTTCACCTTATGCACCCTTTAACATTAAGAACTCTTTTTTTTTTTTGGCGTACGCAATTAGGAACGAGCAATTTTTTTTTTTTACTGTTTATATATTTATTTCACCCCTACTAACAACACACACTAACTATATTCACCAAGTGCACCCTCGACCTTATTTTTTTTTCAAGTTTCCGCCTTGACTTCCCTTTATATCAACCTCCCATTTACTTTCAAGAGCTAAATTTCTAATGTGCTTTAGGAGTTCGGGATCAAATATTACAAGTTATACCAACAAAGGGAATGGCTAAAGATGTGGCTACCAAAGAAAATAGGCAAAAGGCTCAAAGGGGTTAACGAAGGATATCACATATGGGTAGGCAAATAGATGGTCAAAAATTATGGCTAACAAAGAAATGCCTATATCCTCTCCTAGCTTAACACACCTAGTTTTACTTTGTAGACATACCAGGCAAGTTCTAGACATCAATACGATACATGGAGTATATACAAGAACACTCACCACACATGGCACACTCATGGTTCAAGATGGATCCACATTGACCTTCTACTTAGCAAACCAGGACACGAATTCAATGCAAGCATTATTAAGCCAAAAATTTAACACAAGAGTCAAGTAGAAGAGCTTAGGTGTTCCGAAACAAGCTATTATTTTTAAGCACAATTTTACTTTCAAAAGTTCGAGAATTGCTCTTGTTGTCAATAGTTTACCTAATCCCGAGCACCTAGCATTTAATTGGTTTCAAGGGTTCTCATCTCCACCTTCTCCTAAAAAATATTAATCCTAAAAAAATTTAAAAAAACTACCCGTCGGTTCTATACAGTGTTCGGTAAAATGGTCATAACTTCTTATACAGAGCTCTGTTTGGGTTCCCCAATATACCGTTGGAAATCTATTTCAAAGGGATACAACTTTCATGTTGCATGTTTTCTCAAATTCCCAACGGATTTTTGATGAAATTTGACCGTAAGGAAAACGTATCGAAAACTTAGCCGATTTTATAGAATTTTAAGTGCCTTACTATTAGCCATATTAAGACGATCATATCTCCTTGCTCCGATCTGTCATTGGCTTGGTCCATATATCGTTAGAAAGGTATTTATACATACTACAACTTTTATTAAGGGTACTTTCCCAAATTCCCAACTAATCAAGGATTTATGGCTGCCCGAAGTAGGCCTATAAACCATTTTCGCAAAATGTTCAAACCTTCAGTTTTTCCACTAAAGATCTATTGACATGAGTCTAACCTTAGTTGTAAGATACGGGGTGTAACATTATCTGCCCCTTGGGATCATTCGTCCTCGAATGATGGTCTTGGTTATAATCGCGATTAAATCTGAGACTCTATGGAAGTTTGGCAGCGTTTATTCTGTAACTAAGATACCTAAAACTAACTGACTGAGCCACATGATCACTGAACTGACTGAATGAATACATGATTACTGAACTGAATGTCTACTGAACTCTGACTACTGAAAACATGGAGATTATACTATAAGGATCTAAATGAAAAGGTTAGTTACCTTCAACATTTTCTGCTTGCTCTTCAAAGAGATGGGGATATCTAGACTTCATGTCCTCTTCGGCCTCCCACGTATCCTCTTCAACTTTCTGATTTCTCAATAGTACTTTCACTGAAGCAATCTCTTTAGTTCTCAACTTGCGGATTTGACGATCAAGAATAGCCACTGGGATCTCTTCATAGGACAAGCTATCTTTAACCCCTAGGATTTCTGTAGGAACAACTAGAGACGGGTCTCCCATGAACTTCTTCAGCATAGATACATGAAATACTGGGTGTACAGTAGCCAAATGTTGTGGCAATTCTAACTCATAAGCCACTTGCCCGATCCTTTGCAGGATTCTATATGGCCCAATATAGCGGGGGCTAAGCTTCCCAAATCTCATAATGCCTTTCATAGACGAAACTTTCAGGAACACCCAATCATTAACTTGGAACTCCAAGTCTCTGCGCCGCATGTCTGAATAAGACTTTTGGAGATCTCTGAGCCGTCTTCAAACACTCTTGAATCAACTAGACTTTCTCCATTGCCTGATAGACCAAGTTTGGCCCTAACAACTCTGCTTCAGCAACCTCAAACCAACCAATTGGCGACCTACATCTCCGCCCATACAAGGCCTCAAACGGTGCCATATGGATACTAGAGTGGTAACTGTTATTATAAGAAAACTCAATGAGAGGCAAATGGTCATCCCAATTACCTTTGAAATCTAGGACACATGCTCTCAACACGTCCTCAAGAGTCTTAATAGTACGCTCTGCCTTGCCATCTGTCTGAGGATGAAAACCTGTGCTGAGGTTCACCCTTGTGCCCAATCCTTTCTGAAAGGATTTCCAAAAGTCCGCAGTAAACTGAGCACCACGGTCTGAAATTATGGACAAAGGAGTCCCATGCAATTGGATGATTTCTTGAATATATAACTTGGCATAATCTTCTGCCGAATCTGTAGTCTTCACTGGCAAGAAGTGAGATGACTTGGTAGGTCGATCTACAATCATCCAAATCGAATCATGCTTTCGAAAAGAGCGAGGTAAACTTGTTATGAAATCCATGTTTATCATCTCCCATTTCAACACGGGAATGTCTATGTTCTGAGGCAACCCACCTGGCCTTTGGTGTTCGGCTTTCACTTGCTGGCAATTTAGACACTTAGCCACAAAATCTGCTACATTCTTCGTCATGTCATTCCACCAATAAATATCCTTAAGATCATGATACATCTTTGTGGAACCTGGGTGAATGGAATACCTGGAATTATGGGCTTCAGACATGATTCGATCTCTGAGTACATCTATGTCTGGAACGCATAATCTGCCTCTGTACCTCAAAGTTCCATCATCTCCCCCTTGTTCAAAGGTCGTAGTCTTGTTTTTGTGAAATCCCTCATTCGGTTGTAACAGGCACGGATCACTAAACTGTTTTTCTTTCACTTCTGCTACTAAGGAGGATTCAGCCCTGTTCTGAACAACAACTCCACCATCTCCAGAGTCTGAAAGTCGAATTCCTAGCTTGGATGAGCGGTGAACTTCTTTCACCATAGTTCTCTTGTCTGCCTAAATCATGAGTTATACTTCCCATACGTGATTTTTTTCTGAGATACTTCCTAAAATACTCATAGTACTGTTGTGCGCTAGGTCTTTGACTAGCACCTTAAAGATTAGAGTCTCGTGCAATGGCACTACCTTTGTGACACATAACTGGGCATGATCTTATAGCTTTTCTGTGATCGCCTAATCGATAATAATTGAATATGACACGATTCGTTCGATGATCATTCTACTCATTTCGGGTTTCCTCTAAGTTGAGGCATATTCCTTACGGAGACTATCTCATTATGCCAACCTAACTGAACTGAGGTTCTTCATATCTTGTACTAACCCTTCGAGTCTTTAATTATCTCACTGGGCTTACTGGCGATTTATCCATCTCCCCCTTAGACCAAGGCTAACGTTTTATACTTACAAATTCTTCTCTTTTGATGGGATCCAATTAACATTCCTTATCTTTTGTAATTCCTTTGTACTCTACAACACTGACGACTCTTTTTTTTTTTTACTCACTTCTGAGCAATTTCTCATTGGAAAACCAAATTACTTACATGAACGGGTTGCTACTGTATTCATAACTGGCATACTCCATCTTAACGACTTACCTCTACTCACACTGTAAATCATAGGACAACCCCTTTTTGACAACCCTTAAAGGTTATTCTTCTGTAGTTTGCTCTCTTATGGCTTAGCTTATTTCTTCTTCCACTAATCACTCTACTCCGAACTTAACTTAAGCCCTTGGTTTCTAACACACATTCAGATGTATCTGAACTGTCACCCACTTAAGATGTTCATCGAACTAAGGAAATCAAATCATACTTCTTCTAGTTCTGCTAAAATTGCTAATGCATTGTATCTACTCAAAACTTACCTACTATTTTTCTGTTAATCACCTGCTAGCTTCATATTTTCTTATTTTGCTCTAATATCCTAAGTTATTTCTAACTCTCCCTCATCATCTGACGCTATTCTATGGTTGTATACTATCTTTTCTGAACTATGGATCACACTTAACAAACTTTCATCTATCTTATACGAAAGATTGGAACAACTAAACCCAAAATTTCTGTACACTTGAAAATCGTATCAGACTATACACATCTGGGATAAACACATACTCACATAGCTTAAGAGAGAACTGTCACATCTTCTTATCTCATAGTAATAATTACTTCTTATAGTAACTTACAACCATCGTACTCTCTAACCCCAATTTGACTAACTTAAACAAACTAAAATCATTCCCAAAAATTTAATATCGTCTTCTCATGGTTATTATTTCATACATACCTCTTTTCTAAACAGGCATAGTTCGTACGAAAATTTCATCTGTGGTGATAATTGGGGATGCCTCTTTATCCTGACGACCTGCTGAAGCTTCCAAGCAGTCTTCACTGAGAACTGAAATATCAGGCTTAGCTGTATTACAACCTGACTGAGCTTGAGAACTAAGAGGCCCAAACGATACAGCTCTTTGTTTCCCTATAACACTTGTTGTACATAAGATTTGAAAACTTATGTGGCTCACACTGGTATGTCACTGTCAGGCTGGTGCTCTTAAAATCTGTTTCTAGCTGACCTGACCTTTTTGATCATATCTAGACCTCAAGACTAGTGCATTAGCTGCAGATGGAATGGGTCCTGATGACCTCAAGTAGAAAACTGTCTGCCACCACCTCCTCCATGATTTACATGTCCTGTAGACTTAGCTCCTTTTCTAATTTCTCTGATATCCTCTCCCTGTTGTATCCCATTTTCCTTTCTCAAGAACATCATTATCATTCAACTTCCCATTCATTATGCAACACCTTTTCTCGGGAAACTTACACTTTATTCACCTTTCAATAACACCTCAAGTCTCATTTGTTACAAGCAAGTACTTCACAATTGTACCCTATGGATAATCAACCTTAGTTGGGCCTTGAAATACCTGTTCGTCCCCTGGTCATTCGAAATGTACGTAATTCGATAAGAAGAGAAGTTACTTATTGCTCTAAGCTTCATGGCAAGATCTAGAGTAGAAAGAATTGAGACATATCCTGAATGTCTTGGTGGTCAACTGTTTATATGTGTGGGGCCCTCACACATATAAAAGAGATCCCACTAGACACGGCTTCATAGACTTCCTAAGACTTTGTCACGCCCAGAACCTGGGCCTGCACGTAACACGGCACCCGGTGCCTGACTGCATGTGACCGAGCGAACCAACTGGCTGGCTGAATCAACATATGATACCAAAACATAACTAATTTATAAAATAAAACTAACACATGCTGATTAACTAAACCTCTGACTGAAATGTCATAATGCGGAAATACATAGACAATCTGAACATATCTGACAGTAGCCAACATGGCTAAACCAAAACAACTGAACGACTGAGTATAACTGTCTACAAGGATAACCTAACAAATATCTGACTGTCTGAACTGTGTCTATGAAGCCTCTAATGAATACAAAAAGGCAATTGTCTAGAAAGCTGTGCGAACTGCATGACTGATATCGCCCCGAAGGAAACCGGGCTCACCACAGTAGATGATACGAACACTCTTAAGTAGCTGGATCGTCAACCTGTATGTCGTTACCTGCATCGCGAGATGCAGGACCCCAAGCAATAAAAAAAGACATCAATAAATTTGAATTGTACTGGTATGTCAAGCAACTGAAGCAATAAAATACTGGAACCGAAACTGAACTAAACAGGAAAATAAGAAGCTGAAGTACTCCCTATTCTGGATGAAGAATAACCTGCAAAACTATAAATATACTGTGGCCTAGGGCCCAAATAATGTGCACAAAAACATTGGCCTCAGGCCCAAGCAATACGTATGCATAAACTGTGGCCTAGGGCGCAAAAATACAGATACAGGTGTTTAACATTAGCAATTTACAAGACTGAGACTGGCTATAGCTGATAGCATAATAACTGTTTCTGATTAAGGGACTCATGCAAATAACAGGTTATACACTGACTGAGACTCAGGTGATAATAATGCATGAGTCTATAAAGATTACGTGTTGAGTTCATGATGTTCAAAGTGACAACCATGAACGAATTCTGTAACTGCAACCCTAGAAGATAACAGTTCTATATCATATCATGAAACTAGGGCTAAACTATATTCTGAGCCAAATTGCTGACAAGTATGAAGAATGAGGCGTAGGGAGAATCATGAATATTCCCTAACGTAGATAGTTAGCCTCACATACCTTACTTCCAGCCTTGGAGCGTAATACAATTTTCGTCAACCCTTTAAACTTTGATCTATATCAATACAAGTCAAAGGGATTTTACATTAGCAATAATATTCATGCTTTGGTTATCTAAGCATTTTATCAAACACTTAGTGGGCATAAAGCTCCACAATCTCCATTAATGATGTTTGTTCACCCAATTCCCATTGCATTACTTCTAGGTGATTCTACAATCCCAATTAGATGTGATTAACATCATTCTCCATCACCCATATCATTATAACAATCTCAAGTCAACAATTCCAAACTCTACTATAGTTCGTGTAATTCTCTTTACTATTCTCCCAAGAACTCATCAATTCACTATTATGAATGATTAGAGTGTAGAAACATTACCTTTTTGACGTTCAATCCTCTTGATTCTAGGGTTTCCACACCCAACAATAATGTTCCACTCACAACTCTATTAATTAGAAGGGTTTACTCAAGTTAGAAAGAGATTAGGGACTTGAATTCAACCTAGAATCATGATAAAACTTACCTTGAAGGGTTCTTGAGGCTTGGGACTTGTTCTCCCTGACTTTAGGGTAATTTTTTGTGACTAGGGGTGTTACGAAAATAAACCCCAAGGTTAAATATAACTTAAAACCCGACCTGTTATGCGATGGGTCCGCGACGTACGTGCATCGGGCAACATTCTGCAGGTCGATACTCAGAGTTGTGTGATCGGCCCACGACGCGGGGCCATCGTACAGCCCTCACGCGCCCTGAAAAGTGATGTGTGTCGGTTCTATATAGTGTTCGGTAAAATGGTCATAACGTCTTGTACAGAGCTCTGTTTGGGCTCCCCAATATACCGTTGGAAAGCTATTTCAAAGGGATACAGCTTTCATGTTTCACATTTTCTCAAATTCCAAACGGATTTTCATGAAATTTGACCGTAAGGAAAACGTATCGAAAACTTAGCCGATTCTATAGAATTTTAAGTGCCTTACTATTAGCCATATTGAGACGATCATATCTCCTTGCTCCGATCTCTCGTTTGCCTGGTCCATATATCGTTAGAAAGGTATTTCTACATACTACAACTTTCATTAAAGGTACTTTCCGAAATTCCCAACTAATCAAGGATTTATGGCTGCCCGAAGTAGGCCTATCAACCATTTTCGCAAAACGTTCAAACCTTCAATTTTTCCACTAAAGATCTATTGACATGAGTCCAACCTTAGTTCTAAGATATGGGGTGTAACAAAATCAAACTCAACAACTCATATTAAGATAATCAATAATCACCAAACATGAATAATCATGGTTTACCACAACCCTAGAACAAGAAGTTTAGCTCCACATAGACATGGAGGAAAAGCAACAAATCATTCAAAGAAAATATACAAAGTTGTAATAAGGAGAAGAAAAGATAAAACCCAATAATATCCGGTCTCCACGGCGGCTCCTACTCTTTCTAGGTCAAAAGTCCTCTATTCTAATGTAAAAATAGCTATTTATAAGCTAGGGCAAATATGAGAAAAGGATGATTGACATGTGCCAGGGCCAATTAGCTATAGACCAGTGATTATGGAGTTGTTGTAGGTCCGGATTGTCGTTCGATACCCTAACTGGGTGAATGGCAACTTCTCAGTATCCTTTTGATGTTTTTGTTGGCTGCTTCAACGGTCCCGTTCATTTGTGCCCAAAAGGCGGTGGAGTACCAATAAGTGATCCGAAATTGATCATACATCTCTTTCATTAGATGGCTATTTAGATTATACCCATTGTATATTATAATGGACTCTGGTTTGCTGAATCATCATATGATGTTGTTCCATGCAAAGTAAGCTACAAGTTTTTTCGTCACTTAATTGTGTGACGTGGCTTCCACCCATTTGGTAAAGTAATCTATGGAGACCAAGATGAATTGGTGTCCATTGGAAGGTCCCGACTCGATGGGTCTGATAACATCCATGCCCCACGCGGTGAACAGCCAGAGCGAGCTCATTACATTAAGTTCACTTGGTAGGACTCTGATCAAATCTCTGTGGATCTATCATTGGTGGCATCTCTGTAGGAATCTACTACAATCTGTTTCTATTGTCACCCAGAAGTAGCCTGCTCGTAAGATTTTCTTTGCCAAAATGAATCCATTCATGTAGGGACCGCATGTTCCGACTTGTATTTCTTCAAAAAGCTATTATGAATGTTATTATTGACGTTTGAGAGTTGATATATGATATGGAGAAAGTAGTAGAAACAAAGGAGATGCTGCTCAATTTTCTCTAGCTTTAGTTCAAACATGCTTATGTAATCGAATATCTAATATGAGTATGAACTCTCTTGAAGGTAGAAACGTAAATATTGGAGAGGAATGTTCAAGCGATAGAGTAGCTAAACGAAAAGGTATGTGAGGCTAGTCCCTTCTTTCTAAGGCATGAATCTTATGACATGATCTTTCCTCCTTCTCCATGAATTTCCTACATTCCGGAAAAATAAGAGTCCTATGTTCATGAATGGCCATATGTGTTAAGAATAACAAATATTATGAACATGATGATGATGAGCTTAAGTCCAAAGATTTTAAAGTTCACGAATATGATGTTAATTACGATCCATTGATGTTGTTCATTGTATACACTCACCTTATATGCTAATTCCTTCAAGGTGAGGCTGAATGCTTATGAATGCTCCATAATGAAATCGGGGGCTCACAACCTTATGTCACCCCGATAAAATATAGTTGTCTTTGAGTTCCCAAGCATGCATTATGATAATAGTATGATAAGATTATGATAAGTCTGTGAGATGTACATGATGATATCAAACCGTGCCTATATGGTCGGGCAGACACCGCTAAAGCGAGCAGCGTATACACCATGTCTAGATGTCATGAGCAGACCCCACTAGTGGGTGGCATGAGATGGTACCCCGGACGCGGGCTAATGATTATCACACCGTACTTATATGGTCGGGCAGCTTATACATATATGCATACATGATATGATGATGATTATGGAGTAAGCCAGTATGCACTATTTCTTTTATAATTGATAGTCGGTTAGAGGTTGCTCCTCATTTGATGCTTCATTTTTCATTGATGTATTATTATTGTTGATGCCTTACATACTCAGTACAATGTTTGTACTGATGTCCGTTTTCTTTGGACGCTGTGTTCATGCCCATAGGTAGACAGGGAGACGGTGCAGATCCATAGAAGCTATCAGCAGATTTACAGGAGCACCCCGTTATTCCGGAGGTGCTATTTGATTTATTATTTTGTGTACATATTTGGGCACGGCGGGGTCCTGTCCCATCCATATGTGTAGTACTCTAGTAGAGGCTCGTAGATACGTATGTGTGGGTAATATGGTCTCATGTTTTTCTTCATTATATATATTATTTTTATAGCCGAGAGGGCTTATGTATATAAACGTATATGTGTTTCAAATTGTAAATGGTTTTCCTTACGACTAGAAGTGTGGAGCAATAGATAAATGCAGAATAAGTGTGATAACTAGCAGTATGAGTGGCGCTCGGTAGTCAGCTCCGGGTACCCGTCATGGCCCTCTAGTCGGGTCGTGATACCCTTAGAGTGAGCTCATTCTTGTCGCGATTGTCTTCTGAAGTACCCGTCTTTTTCTATTTTCCTTCTCGTTGGTCTAGTTTGGAAGGGATGTGGTAGCGGATTTGGATCTTATGAAGTATGCCAGCGTGACACGACACGAATCAACCTCCTCTTTAAGAAAAGAAAAGGCAGATAATGTTAGTATGTTAGAAACAAAAGATAATCACAGACAATCGCAAGTAAACACAAATAGTCACAGAAAATAATTCATTCTGTCCAAACAATGATTAATCCATATTCCACGGGTTTGGCTTCGTGTAGGGTAGGATGTTGGGATAGTTTTGATTTTGTCTATTTTTGATTGCGGAAATATAAGGTTTACTTTTCACCATTCTGCTTTGGATGGTTTACCCAACTGCTTTGGGGTTGCTTTAAATAAGACTGCACCAAAGAGAGAGATAAATATTTTAATAATATAGGGACCGAGTCTTATGTATACTGCCTACGTATCCCGCCGTGGGAAATCGGGCCCCTCCGTAGTTCCAAAGCCGTTCTACCCACAACATTCCCCAGACCATGCCGATGAGGAATTACTACGTATTCCCCTTGGGACTCAGTTTGGATGTAGTTTCTTTGACATAAAAGCGAAAGACAATACTGTTTTGATTGAAAATGAAAGGACACCTAAATCTACCTAAAGGATGACCTCTCCTCGAGGTCATAAAGAATTGTTGTCCTTACAACTACGCATTCGGCCCATGGCCTTCCTTAATAGTGACAAGGGGGGAGTGTAACCAAGATCTGTTCGGTATGGACCAGATGTTCCAACTCGAACTTGAATGATTCACACTCTTCAATGTCATGCCCAAGAGCTCCTTAATAGACAAGACACATTCCTTATCTGTTTGGCCTATTGGGCATCGGTTTCCATGCGGATCTCAATAGGATGAATCTTCTAGTCCCTGCCAGCTTCTAGAAGATACTTGCGTATGATTCCTCAACTATGGTGAAGTCATAACGCCAAGTCTGTGTGTCCAGTATGACGCCTTCACTGGGAATGATTTGTTCATACACCAGTAGTGAGTGAGAGCCCAAAATGTGGTGGATTATTTCATTATTGATCAGCCTCACGATCCATTTCCTAAGGGCTGGAAAGTCATCAGCAGTATGGTCGAGTTTATTATTATGACATAGGCATCTCTAATGAGCATCCAACAGGTCACAGAACAGGAACCTTTCTCTGGTGGGACTGATAATCCCCATTGACCTCATCATCTCATATATCGCTGAATAAAGCATAGCCTTTTGCTTGGCACTGAAGGGGAAAATGTGTGCCTTAAGAGCAATTACCCTTCATGCCGTGAGGCTATACGTGTTGGCATTTGGGGTATCGCAAACTCCTCATAGGCTGCAGCGGAAGAGGCGGTTGGAACCTTTCTTTTAGGTGGCCTATCCTGTCTTTCCCCAGATGTCTCAACTTCTTCCTATCTAAAACGCACATATCTCTTCACTATAAAACACACATAGCTCTTCACCATGTTCTTGACTTCGTCAGAAAGGTTCGTATTGTAGTGTTTAGCTTTCGTGGTTCCCTTTGATGGACTCCAACTAGGTCTAAGATTTGGTCGGCTTCCTTAATCTTTGCCTTAACCAAATTTATTTTCCTTTCTAGCGTATCGATCTTTTCTGAAAGTGAGTCTTCACTTTCTCCCTCTCTGACTATGTCGACGATGGGTGTAGTGGCACTTTGGCTCTCTTGAGCATCCATGGTAGCAAGTCAACCTTTTTTCAAGAGAAAAAGGTTAAGCATTTGGATGTATTTGGGGATGGGGTGTGTTTTTGGTATTTCCAGGTAGTTGGTTTTCTGGTGGTAGTTGGAATGTTGGATTAATCATGTTCAGACAGAATGTATGAAAGCATATAGTCAGATAATCATGTAAGCAAATGAGGCAATTATGTAAAAGATATAATTCACGTCTTATGGTCTTTTTGCACCAAGGCCTTTCTAATCATTTGAAATATGATTGTGCCAATTGTTAAGTCAACCCATTGCCCCTATAATCAAAGTTTCATTAATATTAATATTCTCCAAAGGGTTACAAAAGATGATTTAGCAGAAAAGGGGATATAACAAATATGCATGATAATAAATTAGCTGCAGCTGTTTTTGAAGGTGGAGGATGGTCCCTTACCGGTGTGGGCCCTCTTGGCCCTTCGAAGGGCAATCTGAATTCGGAGATGAGTCGACATCAGCAACGGTCCCACCAACTAAACCTTCTCCTTCAAATCTAGTAGGGCAACCTCAAGAATTTGTTCCTTCACCCTTTTATCGAGATCTTCCAGGCATTCATTAGCAATATCTAAATCTTGAGTCAAATTGGCTATGGTAACCCTGTCATACTCTATTTTCTCTAAGTATTTCTCATCCCTATCATCAGCTTGCCTTTGAATCGAGCACATTCTAAGCACTGCTTTAGAATCCTTATCTTGAACACAACGGTAAAGGTTGGGTCAAGAGGTGAGTGTGCCTTGGAAGTGTGGCCTTAGCCAATCCTTGTCATATCTGGCATGGAACCTATCTTCGGATGGCCTCGGGACCCTATATTTGTCAGATATTCCACTCTTGAATGATCTCCCCCACATTCTAAATTCTATCTTCCTCATAGTCAACCATATATCTTGCCGTGTTCCCAACTTTGGGTATCTCTTGTCTTCTCCCAAACTGTCTTAGGACTCTAGCCGGTGCATAGGGTGGATCCTTTGGATTCCCATGAGTGGCAAGAAAGGGAACTTCCTACCTCTAACCACAACACTCTCAGAGATGAAATCTTAGAACATCCACTGCATGTTTTCTTCTCTGAATAAGATTAAGGTCCGCCCCTCTTTGGTTTGTTTTCTGAAGTTTGTGTATTGGGATTGAAGGTCATCTTTCCTATCCCAGTTGATTAGCATTCGAGGTCCCTCGATTTTTGCACAAATGCTTAATGATCCACCATTAGAGTATCAAATTACACCCTTGAAAGTACCTATGATGGTTTCGGCATTGACCTAAGGCTCGGTACATATTGACAAGGATAATGGAAATCAAGTCGAAGAAAGACCATGGTTACTAGTAGGCATATGGCAAAAGCTAAAGGTTGTGTTCCCTCCTAAGCTTTGTAAGTTTGGAATTTTGTGGAGTGGCTCATGTACTCTTTTCTACTCCCAAAAAGGCTATGTGTATCACAGAATGCTACGATTGGGCCAAAATCTCTCTAGAGAAACCCTAAACCAAGGTCGAAACCCTAGTATTTTTCTTCCTTTTTCAGGCCACCATGGCCGCCACAGCCACTGGACAGCCTCCACCAGCCATCTTTGTCACCTTCAAACTTGATAACACAGCCCATATAGCCCTCGTATGCCCATGAAGTGAAACCAATACCTAATAATGTCTCTTTTCCTCAATTGTTGCAAAAACAGATTACGTACTTGCATAGAGAGCCTAGGTTTCTATGGGATGAGGAGGAAATTGAGCAGATGATTTTGTGAGATAACTGGCAATATGCAATTGTAGGGAAGTTCTCTTATGGTTGGCCAGATATAAAAGAATTGCGTAAACTTATTCCAAAACAATGTGAATTGAAAGGAGAATGCTCTATTGGTTTGTTGAGGAATACGTATGTTTTGCTTCATCCAACTCTTATGGCAAACTATGTGAGTTTACTATCAAAGCCTGCTTTTTATATTAATCACCAGAACTGGTGGTATCCCATAAGAACTCTTTAGTGGGATCCATGGTTTGATGCAGATGCGGAGACAACAATAGCAATTGCATGGATCTCATTTTGATATTTGCCTCGTAAATTCTTTGTCAAGGAAGTTGTCTTCACACTAGCATTAGCAGTAGGTATGCCTTTGCAAGTTGATATTGCTACTAAGAATTAAACCAGGCCAAGTTGTGCAAGAGTCAAGGTGGAAGTTGGCTTGCTTAGTGATTTTCCACAAAGGGTAAATATAGGCAAGAAGAAGAAAGAATCTGGAGAAATCACTGACAAATAGATTGAGATCAACTTTGATCATCTGCCAAAGTATTGCAAGACTTGCAAGTTGCAAGGTCACAATGAAAAAAACTGTTTTAAAATTCATTCGGAGTCGTATCCTAATGAGGAGAAGGAGACCAAGAAGATAAAAAGCAAGAACAAACTTCACAGGGAAATCAAAATAAGAAAAATCCTGCAGACAAAACTGATGGTAAGGTGGAAAAAGCTACTAAGAAGGTAAAGCAGGCAGTAGAGAGAAATGTTGAGAATAAGGAGGAAGATAAGCCTCACAAGAAGGAAAAGATTCAAAACGAGGAGAGGCCAAGGCAGCAAACCAGGAAAAGAAGATATAAAGGGGGGGGGGGTATAATAAGCCTATCTAAGGGTGGAAAGCTAAGGTGGACAAGAGATATTATGGTGGACAGGTCCCGGAACCTGAATCTAAATAGGTGGTTACTACTGCAAACATGTTTGATGCTTTGGCTAACAAAGATGAAGAAGTGGTGGAACTTCATGTGGAGGAATTATCAAAGGCAGATGTTCCAGCAAATGAAAAGGATCAAGGAAAAGGAAAGGAGGTTAGCACCTCTAAGTCTCCCAAATCAAATGGGAAAGAAAAGGATTTTTCAAAACCATGGATAGAAGCCTCTTTTGGCAAATAACTCAACCACAGTCAGAAAGAAGAAGAACTAGCTGATGTGGTAAAGAGTGTTCCTGATTCACAGTTGACAATTGGTGGAGGAAATGATAACCAACCTGTTGATGGATCTGCATTGTTGAAATGCAAAGATCGTATGGTGACAAAGGAGGGGCATGAAGAAGATGTATAAAGCTGCACAGAACAATCCAGTTCTGCTTCTACAAATTTGATTCCTGACAATCCATTAGCTGTGAAAGATTCCACATCAGATCAGATGGAGGTGAATAGTAAAGAAAATGTTATAGAGAAGGCTGAGGATCCAACCAATTTTGATCCAAGAAATTCATCTTTACAAATAGTAGACCAAGAAAGGCCAGAAACTAAGGATCATCCTATTAACCAGCCAGATGGAATGCAAGAGGATGACTATTTGGACACAAATATTGATCATGTGGCAAGAAAAGGGGAATTATCTCCTAGCCATGTTAATAACCTCAGAAGTGGTAGGAAGAAGAACAGGCAAAACACTTTGGTCCCACTACAGGTCACAACAAGGAGTAGTGAAATGAAACCCCTCAGTAATCAATGATAGACAACCTTCTATTTTGGAATATCAGGTCAATTAACACTCAAAATTATTTTGAGAGATTAACTGAGTTACATAGGAGGCATCATTATTCAGTTATAGCACTTATGGAACCTTTTCAAGAACCTGCTGAGATTGAAGCTTATATAAGAAGGTTAGGTATTCATAATGCAATGGTGACTGTGTCAAAGAAGATCTGGTTGTTTTGGACTGATGAATGGCAAGCTCAAATTGTTGTGGATGCAGTCCAACATGATACTCTTAAACTTTCTAATGTAAACCTGCAGCAACAAGCATATGTTACAGATGTATATGCCAAATGCACTGCTGTCGAGAGACAGGAGCTATAGGATTCAATTACTCAGGTTGCTTTGAATGTTCAGGTACCATGGATTGTTGGGGGTGACTTCAATGTCATCCTCAACCCGGAGGAAAAGCTGAGAGGTCTGCTTGTGCACCATACAGAAGCTGCTGATTTTGCTCATTTTGTGAACAATTGTGGTCTCCTGGAGATGACATTTTCTTGTAGTAAGTACACCTAGTGGAATGGAAGAACTGAAGAGGATTGTATATTCAAGAGAATAGATAGAGTCTTTGGAAATCAGCAGTTCATGGATTTATTTCCATCTTCTAAAGTTTCACATCAGATCCGACATGCATGGCCCTCACCATGTTGTATGTGATAGCCAAGAGGCTATGGTAGTGAAGCCTTTTAAATTCCTAAATTTGTGGACCTCTCATCCAAAATTTCTAGAAGTGGTAGAGAATAACTAGTGTGCGGATTTTACAGCTACTCCATTAATTGATTTTCAGGCAAAGTTGAAAAAGGTGAAGCATGCTTTGGCAGGATGGAGTAGGGAAACTTTTGGCAATATTTTCCAACCGATTTCCACTATAGAGGATGTTATCAAAGTGAAGGAATTGCAGTTTGAGATGAACCCTTCCAGCCTTAATAGGGGAGCATTACACAAAGCCCAAGCAGACTTGATTAGATTTTTACACTTGGAGGAAGAATATTAGAAGCAGAAATTTGGAATGAGGTGGTTTAAGGATGCTGATAGAAACACTAAGTTCTTTCAAAACTATGTCATGGGAAGAAGAAAGAAGCTGGCAATCCATAGCATTCAAAATAGACAAGGGAACTAGATAAACTCTAATTATGAAATGCAGCAAGAAATTCCTAAGGTGATCACTGAGGTACAAAATGATGGGTTGACAGCATTGCCTAGTAATGAAGAGGTTAAGCTAGCAGTTCTTGGATTAAATGGTGATAGTACTAGTGGTCCAGATGGTTTCTCATGATATTTCTTTCAAACCTGCTGGCATATCATAGGTGAAGATGTGACTAATATAGTGAGGGCTTTCTTTTGTGGGCAGGAATTGCCTAGGTTTATAACTCATACAAATCTTATGCTTATACCAAAGAAAGAGGTTATTAACACTTTCAGTGATTAGAGGCCTATTAGTCTAAGTAGTTTCACCAATAAAATCATCTCTAGAGTCTTGGATGAAAGAATTGTGCCATTGTTGCCTGACATTATCTCTAACACTCAGACTGGTTTTATGAAAGGAAGAGGCATAGTAAAAAATGTTTTGCAGGCACAAGAAATTATAAGGGACATTAACAGGAGAAACAGCCTTCATAATGTGGTACTGAAGACTGACATGGTAAAAACATATGATAGAGTCTCATGGATTTATTTGACTAAGGTGATAAGACAGTTTGGCCTCTCTAAGGTGGTGATAGACATGGTCTGGAGGTTAGTCTCAAATAACTGGTATTCAGTGTTGATCAATGGCCAATCACATAGATTTTTTCAATCCTCAAGGGGTTTGAAACAAGGTGATCCATATTCTCCAACACTCTTCATCATAGCAGCAGAGGTTCTGGTGCTACACCTTGCACTTTCAGAGCATGAGCATGACACGTACTTCATCATATTAATGGAGTATCAGAGACATCCCATGATGTTTTGGGAGGTACAAGCCATGGGAAGTACGTAACAATGAATCACGGGATGAATTACGATCTCGTAAGTCGTAACCGGGAAGAAAATCCTTGGAACCAAAGGACATAACCATTATCAAGTATGATTAATGAAAAATATCATGTATGGAGAGTTTCGGAAGATTCCGGGACAAAGCAAATTGAAGAAAATAAGTTTGTCAAAAATTTAGAAAACAGTTGGCAGAATTTTGGTCAGAATTTTGGGTCAATTTGGAGAGGTATATCTCAAGGTATATTAGGAGTTTTAAGGTGTTTCAAAATCCTAAAATGAATTTTGCCGATTTTAATTTCCAACGCAACAAACCGCTCGTCAAAACAACATCGGAGTAAGGACTTATGGCCATTTTGAGATGACCCTCCAAACTGCCAAATGGCTTCCGTGGGTCCCACTTGGGAAAGTCGGTTCCACCGACTTTCAAGGGGTATAACAAACCCCCACCAACCCCATTTTTTCATCATTTTACACTCCTATGAGTTCTACAAATCTCCTAACACCTCCTCCAAACATTTATAGCCCATTAAATCAAGAATTTAACAAGATTACACCAAACTAGTCCATGAAAGGTGATTGTTCTTGCTTCTACTTGATGTTGTGGTAAGTTTGATCTTGAAGAAAGTTGGTGTGACTAAATATCTTCAAGTATAAGGTATGTTATTCATCCTATTGCTTATGTTGAGTTGATTATAAGGTTTAGCAAGTCTTAAAAGTGAAAATAGTTATGCAGGAAAGGTCATAAAGGGTTGTGTTGTAGTTTTTGTGTTATGGACTATTTTGAGCATGTTGTGGCCGTATGGTTGGGCTGATTTACATATATATATATATAGATAGTATCTAATGTTGTTGGTGTGTTGTTGAGATTACGCTCCTTGATTGGGAAGAAAGGAATTTTATATTGTTGTATATTGAAAAACATCGTGTGGGATGTTTTATGGAATATTTTGGTATTGATGATGATGTTGTTGATATTAGTATTTCTATTGTTATTGTTTTGTTGGTATTGTGATTTTGGGCTAGGGATATAAACAGGGGAGATGCTGCCCGAATTTCGGCAGATTTTAAAAGGTATTAATTTGAGGGCCTAAGACAAGCATATGATGACAAGCCTAACAATAATACGAATTCTCTTAAATGTAGATTTACTAGATTGGGAGGATAAGAGGTGACCGAATATGTATGTTAAGACTAGTCCTTTTCTTTCAAAAGGCATGATTCCTATGTTATGATTCCATACATATTTTTTATAACCTTCTTACTTCCAAAAGTTAGAAGTTCATGATTACTAAAAGCTTCTTAAGATGCTAAAGATGAGATGTTTTCTATGATTAACATGATGATGATGATTTTAATTCTATAAATTCCAAAGCTTATGATTTTAATGCTATTATGAGATTATTGAGGTTATTTCATTATTTTCTCAATTTTATTCATTGTTGTTGATCTCACCTCATAACAATTGTTCCTTCGAGGTGAGATATAGCGATGACGATAATTCCATTTCAATGCTATCCAAGTTCATCGTTCTTGATACTCTCACGACACTATTGTTCTCATCTTACGATTGTTGATCCCCTACGAAAAGATATGGTGGTAATGATAATGATGATGATGATGTGCCTTATTTAGGTACTCTTGTATATGTATATATGTAGTCATATGTGACACCGACACCGTAAGGGTCGGGTACGGATACTAATGAGTCCCGAAAGGGCAAGGTACGGATACTATCGAGTCCCGAAAGGGCTGGGTACGGATACTACCGAGTCCCAAAAAGGCTGGGTACGGACTCCACCGAGTCCCAAAAGGGCCGGGTACGGATAATACCGAGCCTATATGGCTGGGTACGATGTTGTTTTGTACTATAAGTTATTGCATATATAAGCATGTGGATGTAAGTAGTGTTTCTTCTAGAAAAAGGGTAAATAAGTACGACGAATGTTTTAAAAGGTATTATGAGCTATAAATGGCTCTTTTATCTTATGCTATTCTTCGTGCTTTAATCATGTTATTATTCATGCCTTACATACTCAGTACATTATTCGTACTAACGTCCATTCTTGTGGACGTTGTGTTCATGCCCGCAGGTAGACACGTAGGCGAACCTGATCCGTAGGTGCTTTATCAACGGATACTCAAGAGCACTCCACTTACTTTGGAGCTATCGTCAATTTGATATTTGTCCTGATGGTCACACGTATTGTATGTAGAGGCTCGTAGACATCTGTGTACAGTTGGACATTTCATAATCCTACCAGTTCATATTGTTGTGCAATATTTTAGTAGCCTTGTCAACTGGTGACGATGGGCATAATTGTTGAAGATTATATAAAGATGTGTCGTTATATTGTGATATATGTCCGTATAGATTATGATATCTATGAGCTATCTTTATGGTCTACCCAGAAATGACTATGAGATGTATGTTTACAGGTGCTCGATGTGTTAGCTCTGGGTGCCCGTCGTGGTCCTACGATTGGGTCGTGACAAAAGTGGTATCAGAGCAATTCATCCTAGAGAGTGTCTATGAGTCGTGTCCAGTAGAGTCTTGTTTATGGGTGTGAAGCACGCCACACTTATGAACAAGAGGCTGCAAGGCATTTAGGAACGATTGACCGTTCTTTCTCATCTTAGATCGTGCCGTAAAGCTAAATTATAGGATGTGATGTCTCTGATGCTAATCCCGAATGTTTTGGTTATGGATGAGTAGGTTATTATGCCATTATGAGGTAATTGATGAGAATTGAAGATGTTACTCCGAAAGGTATGTTTCCTACCTTATTGATATTGATAGACTTTGATATAAGAACTTGAGCTAGATATTACGGGTATTTGTGATCGCCCTGTGAGACATTGGATGTGTTTTCTAGGCTGTGTGCAGGAATGAGGCAGTAAGAAGTATAGGGGAAACTCTGCCAAAATATTTACAATTTGAATTTTTTGAGTGTCTATGCTATAGAGAAAGAATGAAGGAAAAATGTGACAATTAGATGTTTGGTAAGTCATGATTGAATGAACAATTATGAGATGCTTTCAAAGAGAAGTTTTAGAATAATTGTAATTTAATTTAAGGGAAGAACCCTGGAGGGGGGAAAATGATTAGTAATTAAAGGAGTTGGAATGAGAGCATTCGAGATTTCGGAGAATTGAGATTTATTGAAGATATAGGGAAAGTTGACACTAAGAATTCAAATGGAGTATTACGATTTAGAGATTTGTGAGTAAGAGATAATGAAAAGATATGGATAAGGGAAAGGAAGTTATCGAGTAGGGGAAAGTTTTACTCTAGGAGTTTATATATTTACATATAAGATCAGGACGGTTGATGACAGGCACACAGAATTGTTTATCAGACTTTCCTATATGATGTGGGTTTACATTGGGATTTGGAAGTCACCAGTCATTCGACTTCTAGGGGTTTCTGAGTATTTGATAGTTGGTACTATTCTGAGAATCAGTATGGCCAAGTTTCTTTGCGTATTAATGACGACCTTGAACTCAAGAATGAGAAATAGATAGGTAAGTAGGATTGTAATTATGATTGTCTTCTAGATTGCGTATATAACTTCTAAATGTGATGTTGCTTGGCCGACGAAAGAACTAGAGATTGTATCAACCTTAGGAATATGTGGTGTATTTCTAGCTAATCCTTATAAGAAGGCTTCACCTCATATTTTTCTTCAGACAGGTGTTGTGAAGGTTATTAACGATAGAGAAATTAGGTGCGATGTCGATTTATGGGTAAGGAGAGAAGAGAGTAGGTGTACAAGTTAAGATAAAATATCGCAAGGATCGATTCGGTTGTTACAGGAAAGTAAAGGATGTGAGGTTGATTATTTTAGACAGAGAGATTAGGACGTAGGAAGGTATGGTAGGAAGTCCTACAGATTTAGACATACGAAAAAAAATATGAGGAACCAGAATAGCCGAGGGTAAATATGAAGCCATGTTGATACATTCACTTAGAAAGCGGAAAAGCCCCCCCCCCCCCCCCCCCAAAGGCGATCTTAGGAATAGAAAGGATTTGTATTTCTAATAGAATATTCTACGAATTCCAGGGCCAATGTCGTAGAATGGAATGTGGGGAAGAGCACTTTATGAGCAAGGGAAGTCAAGAAAGACCCTAATGGGAAAAGTAAGAAATGTGGACTAATGAATTGGAAAAGGAAGTTGTATAGCCACCAAGGACAAGAGGAAGGATAATAAGCCAACAAGTGTGGCCAAGAGCCAAAACATCGGTAACATGGGATAAAAGTCACGATAAGGAGTACAAAAATTCGATCATAAAGGAAATAAGATGAACGCACGGGGAGGGGGGGTATGTATAAATACGAACAAGTTGTAGTATTATAAGGGAAGATGAGGACTCGACGCAAGGAGAATACTTCATGAAGATTTCGTGATAAGAACAGGAACCGACAGAATATTAGAAGGACTATGATGCAAACAAGTAGTTAAGAGAACTACAGGACAATATGAGCTAAGCTAATGAAAGGATGAGTCGTGGGAATGAATGGTAGAGAGTATAAACTCCTAATGGTATAGTATATTTATAAATCAGAATTGGGAACTAAGAGCAAGAAGAATCTCAAAGATATTAGTAAAAAGATAGTTATGAAGCAAGATTAGGGCTAGAGGTCGGGTACTCCATAAGGAGTCTAACGAATTCCTATGTCATCATTAATTCATTAACCTAGGGGACTACTAGTCATGAGAGGTAGAAGCGAAAAGACAATAAATAAGGCATTTGAATTGTATCCTATATTTATAAGCATTTTGATTTGATACCAGAACTCAACTAGCAAAAAAGAAAGTAAGTTAGCCTATGTGATGAAATAACTCCGGCATTATAAGGAATAGAGGAGTTGAAGGATCGCTAAGGTCGGCCAGATGACTATCCAAGACGGTTGACACTCAAAGGTTACGGGTATATGAGAACATCCTTTAAAGGGGGGGGGGGGGGGGGGGGAGAACAAATTCAGTTCTAAGATGAGCTACAATATTTCCAAGCTCAAAAGAGGGAAATATATTGGATTGAAGGAGTCAAATTTCGAGATGAACCGAGATGTCAAGAATATGCTAGAGAAAAGTGAGAATGGATTGAATACAGGTATATCATGAGACAAATATGGAAGGAGAATGAGTTTCGCCAATGCGATACGTTGTATTCCAGACTATGACTCAAATCCGTTGCGCCGAAGAAATTTTAGGTACATTTAGATATGTTGTAAATTACTCCAAGGGGTAGCAGAAGGAGTGAGGAAGGCCACATATGACCAGGGATTATTATAAGGGACAATCAGGACTACTAAAAAGAACTTGTAGCACCAGAAGAGATGAAAGCTTTAAAAGTGGAATATTTATAGGAAGTTCAACAATCTTCAAAGGAAAGGAAGATAGTTCAACAGCAGTGCTGCCTGAGATTAGGGAGTACCTCGTAAGTCATGAAATTCCAAGCCGCTGATTATAGAAATGATGAGAGTGTATGAGATAGAACCATATAAACAATCTCCATGATGAAATGGCTAATAGAATGGTGCAAGGACGACGATAAGGAGCCGAAGAATAATAGAGGTTAGTTTAAGTCTCAATTAGTCACCGATATAAGAGAGCCAAGGACTTAAGGAGGGAAGCATACTCGTATTGGAAGGAAATTATGATTAAGTAAGATTTTATTTTAGTCCCACGTTTATGAGTTATATTGTAATTATGTCAAGATGGGAGGAGAAGAAATTGAAGGAAAAGTTCAAATATGAATTTGATGATATCTTGAGTCGTAAATTAGCTTGAACTGTGATTATTACTATATTATGAGTACAATCTAGTTATGAGGAAGTATTATATACACGTATATAAGGGATTGTGTTGAGGTTAGTGTTGAAAAGAAGTCTGGATGGACAATCTGAAATAAAATAATCACTAAGAATAATATGTCACTAGCAATGAAATGCCATTGCAAATCATTTGAGCGCTACCATAGGTGGAACTATGATGATATTGTAAGGAATTAAGGAGTCCAACCAAGGAATTAAAAGGAGATGATATGGAATATATATATAAGGTCAACTAGTACAAAAAGGTATAATGTAAAATAGTACCAAAGAAGCAAGCGAGGAAGGGTGCCATATCTGAATAAGAGAGTATGTCCACTAGTAGAGAAACAAGAAGCAAGGCAAAAGAGTACAACAATGAAGAATATTTGCAAATTTGGCAGAGAGCCGCAGCGATCATGAGCCGAGACCACCTTAATGAGAACAACACGATAGCTGGATATCAGTTGACCACCGATTACATACATGGGGACATGAGGATATGAAAGTAATGGGTGAGTTTGACAGGATTTAATGGAGATCAGCAACTAAAGAAACACAACCATTTCAAGAAATTAATGATAGCATCGGAAGCTCACAAGCTACAATAATCGAGGACGGAAGTTTCTAAGGGGGGAAGGATGCTACACCTCACACTTTCAAAGCATGATCATGCCACGTACTTCACCATATTAATGGAGTATCAGAGACGTCCCATGAATTTTTGGGAGGTACAAGCCATGGGAAGTACGTAACAATGAAGCACAGGATGAATTACGATCTCTTAAGTCGTAACTGGGAAGGAAAACCTTGGAACCAAAGGACATGACCATTATCAAGTATGATTAATGATAAATACCATGTATGGAGATTTTCGGAAGATGTCGGGACCAAGCAAATCGATGAAAATAAGTTTGTTGAAAATTTGGAAAACATTGGCAGAATTTTGGATAGAATTTTTGGTCAAATTTGGAGGGGTATATCTCTAGGTATATTAAGAGTTTTAACGCATTTCAAAAGCCTAAAATGAATTTCATCGAGTCTAGTTTCCAACGCAAACAACCACTCGTCAAAACGATATGGGAGTAAGGAGTTATGGTCATTTTTAAGTTGACCCTCCAAATTGCCAAATGGCTTCTGCGGGTCCCACTTGGGAAAGTGGGTGGAACCGACTTTCAAGGAGTATAAAGACCCCATCAACCCCATTTTTTCAACATTTGACACTCCCATGAGTTCTAGAAATCTCCTAACACATCCCCCAAACATTTATAGCCCATTAAATCAAGAATTTAACAAGATTACACCAAACTAGTCCATGAAAGGTGATTGTTCTTACTTCTACTTGATGTTGTGGTAAGTTTGGTCTTAAATAAAATTGGTGTGGCTGAAGTTCTTCAAGTATGAGGTATGTTTTTCATCATATCTCTTATGTTGAGTTGATTTGAAGGTTTGGCAAATCTTAAAAGTAAAAATAGTTATGGAGGAAAGGTCATAAAGTGTTGTGTTGTGGTTGTTGTGTTATGGACTGTTTTGAGCATCTTGTGGCTGTATGGTTGGGCTGATTAACATGCATATGGATAACTTCTAATGTTGTTGGTGTGTTGGTGAGATTACGCTCCTTGATTGGGAAGAAAAAGAAGTGTATATTGTTGTTGTATGTTGAAAAACATCTTGTGGGATGTTTTATGGAATATTTTGGTATTGATGATGATGTTGTTGATGTTAGTATTCCTATCGTTGTTGTTTTGTTGGAATTGTGATTTCAGGCAAGGGATATAAATAGGGGAGATGCTGCCCGAATTTCGACAGATTTTAAAAGGAATAAATTTGAGGGCTTAAGACAAGCATATGATGACAAGCCTAACAATAATATGAATTCTCTTGAATGTAGATTTACGAGCTTGGGAGGATAAGCGTTAAATAGTTAAGGTTAAGGCAACCGAAAAGGTATGTTAAGCCTAGTCCCTTTCTTTCAAAAGGCGTGATTCCTATGTTATGATTTCGTACATATTTTTCATAACCTTCTTACTTCCAAAAGTTAGAAATTCATGATTCTTAAAATAATCTTATGATGCTAAAGATGAGATGTTTTCTATGATGAACATGATGATGATTTTAATTCTATAAATTCCAAAGCTTATGATTTTAATGCTATTATGATATTATTGAGCTTATTTCATGATTTTCTCGATTTAATTCATTGTTGTTGATCTTACCTCATAACACTTGTTCCTTTGAGGTGAGATATAGTGATGATAATAATTTCATTTCTAATGCTATCCAAGTTCATCGTTCTTGATACTCTCACGACACTATTGATCTCATCTTATGATAGTTGATCCCCTACGAAAGGATATGGAGGTAATGATAATGATGAGGAAGATGATGTGCCTTAGTGTATATGTATATATGTAGTCATGTGTGTCACCGAGTCCCGTAAGGGCGGGGTACGGATACAACCGAGTCCTGAAAGGGTCGGGTACAGATACTATCGAGCCCTTGAAGGGCCGGGTACGGATACTATCGATCCCTAAAAGGGCCGGATACGGATACTACCGAGTCCCGAAAGGGCCAGGTACGGATATGATCGAGTCCCGAAAGGGCCGGGTACAGATACCACCGAGTCCCAAAAGGGCCGGGTACAGATAATACCGAGCCTATATGGCCGGGTATGATATTGTATTGTACTATAAGTTATTGCATATGTAAGCATGTGGATGTAAGAAGTGTTTCTTCTAGAAAAAGGGTAAATAAGTATGATGAATGTTTTAAAGGGTATTATGAGATATAAACGGTTCTTTTATCTTATGTTAATCTTCATGCTTTAGTCATGTTATTATTCATGCCTTACATACTCAGTACATTATTCGTACCGACGTCCCTTCTTGTGGACGCTGCATTCATGCCCGCAGGTAGACGGGTAGGCGGACCTGATCCGTAGGTACTTTGTCAGCGGATTTTCAGGAGCACTCCACTTACTTCGGAGCTACCGTCTATTTGACATTGGTCCTGATGGTCACAAGTATTCTATGTAGAGGCTCGTAGACAAGTGTGTACAGTTGGACGTTTCATAATCCTACCGGTTCATATTGTTGTACAGTATTTTAGTAGCTTTGTCGACTGGTGACGATGGGCATAATTATTGAAGATTATATAGAGATGTGTCGTTATATTGTGATATATGTCCTTCCAGATGTTATATCCCGTGTTTTCGTATAATTGGAAATCGTGAAATAATTACGACTTGTGTGTTATAAGGACATAATTTGATTCTAGTGAATATGACTATGTTGGTTATGGAATTATTATTGTTAAGACCTCGGGGAAGGCCGAGAATAAATTTGGAGTTTCGGAAATTAGTTTCGGGAATTACAAAACGGGACTTTTGTGAATTGGGCCAAGAATTAGAACACAAAATTGAGGCCCAAAGATTGGAGGGTGGCCGGCCACATCAATGGCCCAAACCCATTTCTTTAATGTCATGTGCTAGGCACATGACCAAGGATAAGGATATATATCAACTTATCTCTTAGTATTATCAAGAACAAAAATAAAATTCAAGACCACCAACAAAAGAGGCTCTCGGCCGAACCACTTATTCCTCAACAAAATAAATTTTTTTTCTAGCCTTTTGTTTTGATCACAAAATCGTGTCCCTTTGGTAAGTATAGTAAGCACAAGACGCTCTCCGACGTGATACAATTTGTTTGGCACAAGAACCACGTTTGCGACAAGTCGGAAATTCAAGAAAAGGTAAGAATTTTGCCCCTCTAATGTTATAGAATTGATGTGAATGTGTTAAGCATTGGAAGTAGATGGAGATCCCGTAATTTTAACGCAAATAGAAAGTCGTGGGTGTGTGTGTGTAGTGTGTTTGGCCGTGAGTTATGGAAGGAAAGAAATGGTTTGAATTGATCTTGTTTAAGTTGACATAATGTGTTGTTGTGACCCTTAGATCGTAATTGATTGATTGTTGAATTAAATTGGCGGTGGAAAACGAATTCGGATATTATCGGAAAGTGTATATCCTTGGTATTCTTATGTATATCAATGTATATTTTGGGGTGCTATAGACTTTAGATATGAATCTATATCGATGTTGACGAATTCGGATTGAAACGACGTTAGTTAGAATGTTCGTCGTGAATTTTAATGTTTTGAAGAATTATGGAACTAATGGATTTTGGTGCAATTTCGTGTATGGTTTGAATTGTAATGAGAATGTGGTTGTATAAGTTTGAATGTGGGAATGAATACAAATAGGTAGATATAGAATTGGAATTTTGAAAGTTTGAATGGAAAGTTGCCAACTTTAGAAATCATGTAGAACTTTAAAGCTAGAATGGCTCGATTGTTGTTTATATTGTTTGGTTGATGTGTGGGCTGTTGTGGTTGGTTAATTTGAGCCGAGCTACGCCTCGGGGATGTTAGATTTATAGGGGAAGTGCTGCCGAAATTTCGGTAGGCAAATATGGAGTTAAAGGCATTTTTGAGCCTAAGAATCTCATTTGGTAACTTTGACCATTTGCAGATTTTTGACGAAACGGGACGGGACTTTTGGAGGAGCTTACGACATCTGAGAGGTATGTAAAGCTTCCCAATTCTTTATTTGGCATATCTTAGTGTGTTAGTTGAATATGAGACCTTCCGGAGCATTTCTGCTCCTCGAAACCCAATCCACAGAAAAGTTACTATTCATTCAATTCAATTGAAGCCTAAGGGCTCTATTTTGGCTAGAATGCCACCATTCGTCCGAAACCTATCGAAATGTGGTCGGGTAACCTAGAAATGATTATGTATGACCCTTGGCATATAACTGCTCGTAAAAATATGTTCGCCACCTCACTTCGACTCGAGGTGGGTCCGCTACCCCAAAATGCCCGATTTGCCCTTCGGGCCATCTTTGAGAATAGAGTTGAACGTACCACTTCTGATCTTTGGAACATCCTTCCACGGGGTATGTTTGGACTATTCGATGCACTAATCAAGGTTTTGAACTATATGGACCATTTTGGAATCGTTTTGCAAAATGAAACCTTATGTCGACTAAGTATTCGACTATTTTGTAATAGGATATGATTTATGAGTTTACTTTGTTTTGAAACACTATTTTGAAATACGATTTGCATTTGTTTGCTCACGACTCCGCTCGTGCCTTATTATGACTTCGTTCACCGGTTCCCGGGCCGGTTTTGATTCGTGCGCTGTATGATAAATTCGGCCGTATGCTGTGTTACGGTTCCCGAGGCTTCGCCATAGGGCCCGGTTCCGTTTGGAGTTATGCTGTGATATGGCTCGGGACGCGATACGCTCACCGATGATTGTGATTATGTTCGGAGATGTACGGAGATTTGAAACCTTCTGGTGTTATGCTGTGTGTGGCGCCAGCGTCGGAGTGGCGACCACGTTCTTAAGCGTTTGCATGATTTTATTTGCATAAAACATATGTATATGATTTCGATACAGATTTTGACAGACCAGTTTGTACCCCACTTTGGCATTTGATTTGCTTTCGGTTTTGATCTATAATTCTGTACTCCGTGCTTTACATACTCAGTACATATTTCGTACTGACCCCCTTTCTTCGGGGGCTGCGTTTTATGCCCGCAGGTGCAGATATCGGTGATCCTCCGCAGTAGGCTTCCCCTTTGCTATTCCGGAGTACTCCCCTTTGATCCGGAGTCCACTTTTGGTACTGACTCCTTTTGCTTTGTATGTATTTGGTATATCTGACTATTTGGGTACGGCGGGGCCCTGTCTCGCCATATGTCTTTGTTTTGAATTCGTAGAGGCCTGTAGTCATATATGTGGGGTGAGGGTCCTGTATATGTTGGGTTGATTTCGTTTTCTGGTCTTAAAGCGGTCTGTTTGTTATGCTGGCCCCAAATGGCCCTTATGCTTATGTTTGCACTTTTGACCGGCGATGTCTATTCCGCCGCTCAGTTTGTATTTGATATGGTATTTTGATTTGGCGCGACCGCTTAAGACATATTTTGATATAAATTATGTTTGATATGATTTCGTAAAAATTCAGAAAGCAGTTTGGATTTGAAAATTTATATGTGATTCGGTCTGGGTACCCAGGTAGGGTGCCAGTCGCGGCCCACGGGGCTGGGTCGTGACACCAGATTATGATATCCATGAGATATCTTTATGGTCTACCCAGAAATGACTATGAGATGTATGTTTAGAGGTGCTCGGTGTATTAACTCAAGGTGCCCGTCATGGCCCTCCGGTTGGGTCATGACATCTTGCCAGAAATTTGAACAACTTACATGATAATCATCTCTTTAAGGGGTATATTATGCCAAAGTGGAGTCCACATATAAATCACTTATCATATGCAGATGACACAATCCTTTTTTTTTAGCTGATCCTACTTATTTGAGGAAAATAATGTCACACCCTAACCTTGGTAGGGCATGATAGGCACCCGACTCCCTTCAGAGTCGAGCGAACCCTAAGATATTCGCTCTTATCAACATCTCTTATCAAAATCTGTCATCTCAAATTTTTTTTTTTTTTTTTTAAAAGAGTGACATGAAACTTTTCAAAGTAGAGACCACTTTTTTTATACAGACCATAATACCTTTCAATCAACTATGTACTCCTTACCAACTAACGTTATCTGAAAATGCATACTCTTTTAACATATACACATGACATAGGACAAGGCGAGCCAAAGAGGCTACCACCACTTCGGTACAACAAAATAATGGCCGATAAGGCCAAACAAAAATCATGACACCCATGCTGTTCGTAGACTTCTAAAGAGTATGACCTGCAAAGTATATACACAAAATTATACCAAAACAGGGACAGCCTCCGAAGCAAATGGAGCTGTCTGACTCCCAGTGCTGACTCCCCCTATGTAGCTGGGTCGTCGGGTCGCGTCCCTGAACCTGCGGGCATGAAACGCAGCCCCCCGAAGAAAGGGGGTCAGTACGGAATATGTACTGAGTATGTAAAGCATCACTGAATCGTAAATCAGGAAAGTGCGACAACAAACGAGTTTAGAAATCAAACTGTAAATAGCCGGATACAGCATTTCGAACCAAGACCTGTGACCTTTGTCCAAATTCTAGCATAGACAATATAAATACAACATACGCAAGTATTAGAATATACAATATGGATTTAGTATCATAATAGTCCCTTCGGACGGCCGCTTCCGGCCTAATAGTAAAAATAATAATGATAGTAATAATGATAATAATAATAATGATAATAGTAATAGCCCCTTCGGGCATACCGGTTCCAACATACGTCTATCCTGGCCCCTTCGGGCATGCCGGCCCAACATACGGCTATCCTGGCCCCTTCGGGCATGCTGGTCCCGACATAATAATAGTCCTGGCCCCTTCGGCATGCCACTCGTGACATACAACTACCCTGGCCCCTTCGGGCATGCCACTTGCGACATTTTTAATAATGATGATGTCACTCAACCTAATCTATAACTGTCAATACAAGGAAGAAATGCTAGGGAGTGTAAACATAAATCGCAAGTGAAATGGAATGGTAAAATCTCGCACCCCCTTCGGAGTGGTTTTGAAAATAAATTTTTATGTTTGTTTGTACAAAACTAGTTCCTTTTAAAATCATTAGTGAACTACAAGCACGTCTCAAATTAATCCGAGTTAGCTTACGAATATTAACGACCATATGCACGCAAATCGATGTTAAGACTCGATAGACACGTTTACTTATCGAGACCCGAATGATTAGAAACAAATTTCGAGTCAATCCGGTTTAATATGAGGAAGTTACGAGCGTCTGAAGTATAGAACGTTCAACACATGTTTCAGAAGCTATCTTTTTGCAAAACCGAAACAATAATCATATTAGAGACGTTATTACACAACAAAAGTATTATAGAACTTAATGAGGTAGTTAAAACACTATCCTTCGGTGGTCGGGACAATAGCCAAAGGTTTCCCTTAATTATTATACAGAAATAAGTCAACTGGAACAATACGAAAAAGGTTTCGAGGATTGTGGGCCCAACTCGGGTCAAGTCGAGGTGGCGTACATAGATTTCGAACCATAGGCTTTGTGAAGTCGTCCATGAAAGTTTGTGGGGCGATCCGGTTCAGTATAAAAAGTTACGAACGCTTAAACTATTTTTCTATCACAACATATGGTGCCTAATTCAATTACACTGAATAAATAAGAGTCAAAATTAGGCTCAGGTTTCTAGGAATAGAGTTTCCCCCGAGGCTTGTACCATAACCTATTATGTCTAGGACATGCCAAAAGAAAGAAAGGTTAGGCTTTACATACCTTATTTGCTTCTTACGCTCGTCCAAACTCAATTCCCGTTTCGTCCAAAATCTACAATTGGTCATAGCTGCCAAATGTAAGTCATATACTTTTAGAATTTAAATCTTAAATTCATATTGTCTACCGAAATTTCGGCAGCATTTCCCCTATAAATTCAACATCCCCGAGATTTATCTCGGCCCTACCACCAACAACAACATCAACACTCATCACAAAACACATTATAGCACAAATAGTCTCTCTTCTACATTATGCAACAACTTCCATTCCAACTTCACAATTTCAAACTAATATCAACATTTCCATATTCATTAATTTACTTAAGACCATATAAATACGATTCGGGGCCATTCACATATAATCCAAGAACATTTCATATTATTCCACAAAATATACCATAATTCCATCAAAACCATAATTCACCTAAAACTTCCAATCTTCCACATTATCATTCACAACACATTTTCATTTTCCAATTTCACCATCAATCATCATAATTTGCATCTTCCAACTTCATTTTCATAGTTACATGGACTATAATAAAATTACACACTTTCCGACAACAACTTAGTAACAATTTTCTCATGCCAACTAAAACCATTAGCCTTCCATTTTCATCACAAGGCTACAGCGACATGATTAACATACTAAATAATTTAATTTATGATCCTCTTCCACTTAATGTTCACGGCCAACACACATACATCCACAACACACAAAATTTTCATACTTTTCATTCATTCCTACATACTATAACATATATAACCTTCCATAACATGATAAGAAAATGAAACTCTTACCTTTTTCCCAAGATTTCCACTTGCCACTAAAGTTGTTCCCTTGCCAAAATAATTATACCATGTTCGAGAGGGTTTTGAGCTTAATGGAAATACAAGAAAATTAGGATTTTTGGATCAAAGATTGAGGGGCAAAAATTTTTCTCTTCTCTTCTTTTTCTCCTCTTGGCCGAAGGCCTTTCTCTTTCTCCTCTCTATCTTCTTTTGTTTTACTTTATCTTGAATCTTCTATGGATAATCATCTATTTATTTATCCTCTTAATTAATTTGTCACATGGAATAATTCCATGGACTTGGGCCTTTGGCCATAGGGCCGGCCACCCCCTCCAATTGGGCCTTAATTTTCATTACTTACTTTGAGCCCAATGACGCATGGATCACAGTTTGTAATTCCCGAAACTAATTTTCAAAATTCCAAATTTGCCCTTGGCCTTCCTCCGTATTTCTGCACTCATATCTTTCATGAGTAACACACACATATTGGCTACAACCAAAATATGGCCTCATTTCTTACAAGCCAAAATTATTTCGAATTTTTTCCGAATGTTCAAAATTACGGGATATAACATCCTCCCCCCCTTTAGAACATTCGTCCTCGAATGTTGAATTGATCCCATAGATCCTATCAAAGGTAATCTCTTATTTACTTACTTTAGTTCGGATTTATAGCGATTGTCTCGCTGTGTTATGGGGCATTTCTTCCCTTAAGGTGTTAACTGAGTGTCTCATAAAACTCTTTATCTCGATTCACCCTGTTAACCACTATGCTCATATTCCGAATTATGTCGTGATGTATCATGTCATAGTGACAAGAGACAGTTCGTATATAGTTTGAACCTACTAATAGATTATTTGAAGAAGGGTATACCTGGTGGTGCATCCTCTGAAGCCTCTGGACCCGGTCTCCCACCTAACGCATAAATACGATGTGGCCCCGCACTGGAACTAGGTGCTCTACCTCCGCCCCTTCCTCGGCCGGAAGAAGTCCGGTGTCCTGTCTCGGGGGCTCTTACTGAAGGTGACGACGCTGCGACCGAATCCCCAGGGATAGTACTACCCACCCTTTGTGGGCAATCTCTAGCATAGTGCCCCGGATCCCCACAAGTGTAACACATACCCTGTCGACATTGTCCTACATGACGTCTCCCGCAAGTCGCACATCGAGGAGGGGGCATCACCTCTTGCCCCGACCGCACCTGCTGCAGAGGACCCGACGCATAAGAAGAACTCTGTCTCTGTCGAGGGGAAGTCTCCCTACCCCGCTGAGGCCCACGATACTGCCAAGGTGCACTATGCTGGGGTCTGCTTTCTCTAGTGGGACCCCTACTCCGACCTTCTGACCTGGCCCTCTTGGGCTGACTACCACCCTGCTCCGAAAAAGCCTCTCGCTGGCGCCTACGATCCTCTGTCCCCTGAGCATAAGCCTGAACACGAGCTATGTCCATACCCGGCTACATCGCTACTGACATACAAGCCTCTTGTAACTCCGGCTCTAATCCCATCACATATTGGTGAACTCTGTCCTCCATTTCCTGTACTATAGAAGGGGCATATCTCGCCAGAGAATAAAACTCCACACTATACTCTCTAACAGACATGTTTCCCTATCGCAAATTAAGGAACCTATCGACCCTTGCTCGTCTCAACTCGGGTGGCATATAATGACGCATAAAGGCATCTGAGAATTCCTGCCAAGTCGGCGGAAGGGCGTCACTACCCCTCGATAGTCTCCATGACTGATACCAATTTATTGCTATGCCCTGTAGCTTGTAAGCAGCTAACTCAACAGATTCCTTGGCTGACGCCTTCATCACATTTAAAGTATGCTGCATACCATCTATGAACTCCTGAGGATCAGCATTAGGGTTCGTGCCTTTAAATTCTGGGGGATTTAACGTAAGAAAATCTCGAGCCCTGGCACTAGCAGCCCTATCTGGATACTCATGACCCCTATCCTGTCGTCCAGCCTGGGTAGCAAGTATCTGAGTCAACAAATGTATAGCATCTTTAATTTCTCTAATCTCCTGACGCTGAGCATCCGGCTGAGGGACTGGAGGTACTGATGCTGGTGCTGGAGCTGGGGCTGGATTAGGTGCCCCTCTGAGCTCCTCCGAAGATGGGGAAGTAAGAGGACTATGGGACCGAATACGTATCCCAGTATAAGTCTGAGCTCTGGTGGGCCTGGGGGCTCGGCTAACTGGCTCATCCATAACTGATTTGCCTTTCTGGGCTGCCGTCGCTTTACCCTTCTTAGTCATCACTGAAATCACACAAGGTTATTAGATTAGGGGCTTCACTTACGACACAGCTCTATCCGCACGATCTTTACCATGAAAGAAAGAAGGACACCCTATTAATGTCTCGTAGCCTCCTGTTTATAGATGTGGTGCACAACACACCGATAAACAAGACTCTACTAGACACCGTCTGCGAACATGCCGAGGACTGACCTGCTCTGATACCAATTTGTCACACCCTAACCTTGGTAGGGCATGATGGGCACCCGACTCCCTTCAGAGTCGAGCGAACCCTAAGATATTCGCTCTTATCAACATCTCTTATCAAAATCTGTCATCTCAATTTTTTATTTTTTATTTTAAAAGAGTGACATGAAACTTTTCAAAGTAGAGATCACTGTTTTTATACAGACCATAATACCTTTCAATCAACTATGTACTCCTTACCAACTAACGTTATCTGAAAATGCATACTCTTTTAACATATACACATGACATAGGACAAGGCGAGCCAAAGAGGCTACCACCACTTCGGTACAAAAAAATAATGGCCGATAAGGCAAAACAAAAATCATGACACCCATGCTGTTCGTAGACTTCTAAAGAGTATGACCTGCAAAGTATATACACAAAATTATACCAAAACAGGGACAGCCTCCGAAGCAAATGGAGCTGTCTGACTCCCAGTGCTGACTCCCCCTATGTAGCTGGGTCGCCGGGTCGCGTCCCTGAACCTGCGGGCATGAAACGCAGCCCCCCGAAGAAAGGGGGTCAGTACGGAATATGTACTGAGTATGTAAAGCATCACTGAATCGTAAATCAGGAAAGTGCGACAATAAACGAGTTTAGAAATCAAACTGTAAATAACCGGATACAGCATTTCGAAGCAAGACCTGTGACCTTTGTCCAAATTCTAGCATAGACAATATAAATACAACATACGCAAGTATTAGAATATACAATATGAATTTAGTATCATAATAGTCCCTTCGGACGGCCGCTTCCGGCCTAATAGTAAAAATAATAATGATAGTAATAATGATAATAATAATAATGATAATAGTAGCAGCCCCTTCGGGCGTACCGGTTCCGACATACGTCTATCCTGGCCCCTTCGGGCATGCCGGTCCCGAAATAATAATGATGGTGGCCCCTTCGGGCATGCCGCGTCCGGCATAATAATAATGGTGCTGGCCCCTTCGGGCATGCCGGCCCAACATACGGCTATCCTGGCCCCTTCGGGCATGCTGGTTCGGACATAATAATAGTCCTGGCCTCTTCGGCATGCCACTCGTGACATACGGCTACCCTGGCCCCGTCGGTCATGCCACTTGCGACATTTTTAATAATGATGATGTCACTCAACCTAATCCATAACTGTCAATACAAGGAAGAAACACTAGGGAGTGTAAACATAAATCGCAAGTGAAATGGAATGGTAAAATCTCGCACCCCCTTCGGAGTGGTTTTGAAAATAAATTTTTATGTTTGTTTGTACAAAACTAGTTCCTTTTAAAATCATTAGTGAACTACAAGCACGTCTCAAATTAATCCGAGTTAGCTTACTAATATTAACGACCATATGCACGCAAATCGATGTTAACACTCGATAGACACGTTTGCTTATCGTGACCCGAATGATTAGAAACAAGTTTCGAGTCAATCCGGTTTAATATGAGGAAGTTACGAGCGTTTGAAGTATAGAACGTTCAACACATGTTTCAGAAGCTATCTTTTTGGAAAACCGAAGAAATAATCATATTAGAGACGTTATTACACAACAAAAGTATTATAGAACTTAATGAGGTAGTTAAAACACTATCCTTCGGTGGTCGGGACAATAGCCAAAGGTTTCCCTTAATTATTATACAGAAATAAGTCAACTGGAAAAATACGAAAAAGGTTTCGAGGATTGTGGGCCCAACTCGGGTCAAGTCGAGGTGGCGTACATAGATTTCGAACAATAGGCTTTGTGAAGTCGTCCATGAAAGTTTGTGGGGCGATCCGGTTCAGTATAAAAAGTTACGAACGTTTAAACTATTTTTCTATCACAACATATGGTGCCGTATTCAATTACACTGAATGAATAAGAGTCAAAATTAGGCTCAGGTTTCTAGGAATAGAGTTTCCCCCGAGGCTTGTACCATAACCTATTATGTCTAGGACATGCCAAAAGAAAGAAAGGTTAGGCTTTACATACCTTATTTGCTTCTTACGCTCGTCCAAACGCAATTCCCGTTTCGTCCAAAATCTACAATTGGTCATAGTTGCCAAATGTAAGTCATATACTTTTAGAATTTAAATCTTAAATTCATATTGTCTACCGAAATTTCGGCAGCATTTCCCCTATAAATTCAACATCCCCGAGATTTATCTCGGCCATACCCCCAACAACAACATCAACACTCATCACAAAACACATTATAGCACAAATAGGCTCTCTTCTATTTCAAACTAATATCAACATTTCCATATTCATTAATTTACTTAAGACCATATAAATACGATTCGGGGTCATTCACATATAATCCGAGAGCATTTCATATTATTCCACAAAATATACCATAATTCCATCAAAACCATAATTCACCTAAAACTTCCAATCTTCCACATAATCATTCACAACACATTTTCATTTTCCAATTTCACCATCAATCATCATAATTTGCATCTTCCAACTTCATTTTCATAGTTACATGGACTATAATAAAATTACACACTTTCCGACAACAACTTAGTAACAATTTTCTCATGCCAACTAAAACCATTAGCCTTCCATTTTCATCACAAGGCTACAACGACATGATTAACATACTAAATAATTTAATTTATGATCCTCTTCGACTTAATGTTCACGGCCAACACACATACATCCACAACACACAAAATTTTCATACTTTTCATTCATTCCTACATACTATAACATATATAACCTTCCATAACATGATAAGAACATGAAACTCTTACCTTTTTCCCAAGATTTCCACTTGCCACTAAAGTTGTTCCCTTGCCAAAATAATTATACCATGTTGGAGAGGGTTTTGAGCTTAATGGAAATACAAGAAAATTAGGATTTTTGGATCAAAGATTGAAGGGCAAAATTTTTTCTCTTCTCTTCTTTTTCTCCTCTTGGCCGAAGGTCTTTCTCTTTCTCCTCTCTATCTTCTTTTGTTTTACTTTGTCTTGAATCTTCTATGGATAATCATCTATTTATTTATCCTCTTAATTAATTTGTCACATGGAATAATTCCATGGACTTGGGCCTTTGGCCATAGGGCCGACCACCCCCTCCAATTGGGCCTTAATTTTCATTACTTACTTTGAGCCCAATGACGCATGGATCACATTTTGTAATTCCCGAAACTAATTTTCAAAATTCCAAATTTGCCCTTGGCCTTCCTTCGTATTTCTGCACCCATATCTTTCATGAGTAACACACACATATTGGCTACAACCAAAATATGGCCTCATTTCTTACAAGCCAAAATTATTTCGAATTTTTTCCGAATGTTCAAAATTACGGGATATAACAAATAATAAAGGTTCTAAGAAACAATGAGCTGGTCTCAGGTCAGCTAGTTAATAATAACAAAAACTCCTTCTATATGGATGAGAAACTTCCAACTAACATTATTAGGAGCGTAAAGAGAAAAACTGGGATGAGGAAAGGCTCTTTTCCTTTTACATATCTGGGGTGTCCAGTTTTTTATTGATATCTTGGCAAAACAGGCTATTGTCTTTTGGAGGAAGGTACATACTAATAGCTCATGTTTTGCAAACTATGCTTGTCTACTTACTATCTGCTATGAATCCTTTAAAAAGGGTAATAGAGCAACTGCATAAGATTTTTGCCAAGTTCTGATAGAGCAATACTACAGGGGTACAAGGAAAACATTGGGTTACATAGGAGAAAATGTGTCTGCCAAAGGAGGAAGGGGGTCTTGGCTTCAGATCCCTTCATGATCTCTCAAAATCTCTTTTTGCTAAGCTTTGGTGGAACTTCAGAATATCAGTATCTTTATGGGGTGCATTCATGGTCAACAAATGTTGCAAGAAGCTGCATACTATTATTGTTCAAGATAGAGGGGCATCGTATGCATGGAAGAAGATGGTGACTGCTAGAGAGGATATTGAACATAACATATGGTGTTAAAATCAGGAACCTCTAGTTTTTGGTTTGATAATTGGACTAAACAAGGTGCATTGTATTTTGTGGATAATGATCAAGCCAGATATGAAGAAATAGAGGTTAAAGAGTTCATAGATGGTGGAGCCTGTAATCAGCAAAAACTACTAGAAATATTGTCTGAAGAGACAGTGGATTATATTCAGGAAAATATCAGTCCTATGACACGACCCATTTTAGCCTAGGTCATGCGGGCACCTACCATTCCCACCTCGGTAGGCAAACCCTTAACTCAACGTTCACAATCAACAAATATAATCAAATAGCTGAAGAAGTAAATGACGTAAGTCTCACAATATAATATAAGATAGATAAGTGTGGAAGTAAATGAAGCCACCCCAATATCTGGTCTAGTCATACAAGAGCATTTAAATACGAATGACTCTGGTCTGAATAATAATACATAAAATGTCTCAAATCATGTCTTGAAGGAAAAGTAAGACATAAACAATAGAAAAGTCTTCGTGGTCAGCGGACGCCATGCTCACCCTGGAAAACTCAAGTAGAAGCTGAGGAGTCGATCAGCCACGAGTCAAAGAAGTAGATCCAGCCTGATACTCTGCATTCATAAAAGAATACAGCAAGTGCAGGTTAGTACAAACAACAGTACTGGTAGTCATCATAGGCCGACTAAGCATAGTTAACACAATTCAGAAAATAACGCAGATAAACAAGTAAACCAATCACGCATGGAACAATATAATCGTAATTGAGTATCGATCTATGCCTATGTAAGTATCTAACCCCAATATAATAAGTCTGAGTATATCTAATCCTGGAACACTAAACACAATAGAATCAACAACACAATCCATTAAGATACAGTCATCACGACATTGACTCAAGTCATAATGCAATGCAATGAAATAATGGTATGAATGTGATTTCATGCCATGCCATGCAAATGAGATGTACACATGTACTCCGGACGGAAATATAGACGTCTCGGCAGCGCAACCCAGTGTGACTCGCGAATTCTGTGTAACATCCCGTAAATCTGAATTAGGTATAAATGTATGAATCTAGTATAAAGGTAATATTTTAGCTATACAAATCTATGTGGGATGAACTCAGGTGATAAACAGTCGTTTTGAAGTCAAACCAAAAAGTGAAGTTCTTAAGGCCTTCTAAATTCGTCTAAGTCTAGGATAGTCTGTACTTATGGCCTGTTTTCGGGTATTTCCGTTATGAATTTGTGACAACTTTCAAGATCTTGAAAGTTGTAGCCCTTTGAAATACCATTCCAACGGTATATTATGGGGGTCAAGGGGACATCTGTACAAAAGGTTATGGCCATTTTACTAAAGGCGTACAGAGCAGTCCATTCACTGGTCATGTTATACGAACTTGTTATACGGCCCATATAATTTTTATACGGACTGATAACTCGTCCATACTTCATGACGCTTCAAATCGACGTTCTTTTCAGCCATGACAAAATATGGTCATATTATACGGACCGTATAACTTTATACGGACCGTATAATATGTCCATATAACTTCCGCCTCACTTTTGTAAAAATTCAAGCCTTGAGTTCTTTTATTTCATTATTCACAATTCCAAGCCCTAGCAACAATCCAAAACATCAAGGTAAGCCTACTCTAATTATTTCAAGTCAATTCTAATACATATCCTTGTAATCTAAACAAGAAATCATCATTCCTAAACTAGAGTTTTCAAGAAAACCTATCTCAAGGTTCAAGATTCAAGATTTTGGAAATCTTCTTCAAAGTTAAAGCCTTTAATTCAAGTTTGGAGCATTACCAGGTATGTACTGTTACTATCTACGTGTGGGAACATCATTGTTCTTCCCCACGCCTCCTAATCCATAAAGTGTGAAACTTTACAAAACTAGGGTTTCTATTATATACTATGCTCATGATAACCGTAGGTCCATGTTTATGACTATATTATGTTTGAATTGCTATTATTCTATCATTGTGTTCTTGATGCTCATCATGATTATTGAGAATCTGTTTGTAATCCATGAAAACCCATATTTTGTATTCCATGGGTTCTTGCATGTATGTTTTTGACTAAGAATGATTATTTCATGAATATCCTATATGTCTACAAGTTTTCATGCAATTAAATCATATAATTACTTTCATGCCATGATATAAGAAATATACATGCTAAATACAAGTTCTTTTATGAAACCATGCTACAAGTTATCTCATGAAACCATGATACAAGCTATGTTACAATTTACTTCGTGAAATCATGATTACAAGTTATTTACAAGTTATTTCACGAAAATCATGGGCTTCTAAGCCAACTATATTATGTTCATATTTTTGGGAGTTGCACGAATTACCGAGAAGGCTCAGATAGCCTGAAACTACGTAGCCACTGTAGGACAAGGATCGCTCCACCCAGTTAGGATGATACCTTAATTTTACACTGAATGGATCCATCAGGCACGTTACCACCTTATACCCTGGCAAGGTATGGGGGCTCTGCTGGTCCGGTGAGGTACCAGACTCAACGTACCCACGTGGTGATATCAAATGGTCGGTTTATGAAATGCTCTCCCTACTTATCATGTTTTACTTATGTTATATATATATGTACCCATGCTCATGCTTATGCTCATGTTCATGTCTAGGTTTTCAGTTTCAGTTCTTATCATGTTATTCCATGTCCCATGTTATTTCTTTCAGTTGCTTTATGTCACGACCCGACTAGGGGCCGTGACGGGTACCTGGGGCTAACCACCGAGCACCACTCGTTCTACTACTTATCATGCTCATTAAACGCTCTTTTATCAACTTCAGACTCAAATTATAAGAAAAACATCTTTCATTTGAAAACATAAATACTTTCATATACATATGCCTCTCAGCCATCAAAATAATATATATACATAGTAGCAATCTCGTGAGACCATATAACCCACACTGCGTATCTACGAGCCTCTACTGGAGTGCTAGACATAAGGACGGGAAAAGACCCTATCATGCCCAAAATATACATGTATACAAAAGAATAATCATAAGCACCTCCGGACAATAGAGTGCTCTCAAATCAGCTGCTAGCTCCTATGAGTCTGGATCAGGATCACCTCCCTGTCTACCTGTGGGCATGAACACAGCGTCCAAAGAAAATGGACGACAGTACGAACATTGTACTGAGTATGAGAGGCATAAACAATAATGAAACATCAATGAAATGAGGAGGCATCAAATGAGGAGCAATCTGTAACTGACTGTGAATTATAAAAGAAATAAATCATGCTGTCTTACTCATACTCATCATCATATCATATATGCATAAATGTATAAGGATAAGTTTCCCGTCCATGTAGGTACGGTGTAATAATAAGTAACCTGCGTCCAGGCCTCCCGCGTCCGGGGTATAAGCTGCCCACTATAGTGGTGTGTATATCTGCCCGACCATATAGGTACGGTGTAATATCATCATCATATGCTCATCATAGTATGCTCATCATAGTATGCTCATCATAATATGCTCATCATAGTATGCTCATCATATTATGCTCATCATAATATGCTCATCATAATAAATGCATGAAGACTCAAGGACAACTATACTTTATCGGGGTGACGTAAGGTCGTGATCCCCCGATTTCATTATGGAGCATTCACAAGCATTCTACCTCACCTTGAAGGAGGTAGTATATTAGGTGAGTGTGTACAATGCATAACATCATCGAATTTATGGTACTCTGCCTCACCTTGAAGGGACAATACATAAGGTGAGTGTACACAATACATGACATACTTGACTTAATGGTATTCTGCCTCACCTCGAAGGGAATAATGTATGAGGTGAGTTTAAACAACATACGACATCATTAGCATTATAGGAACGTCATATCATGAACTCTAGACTCTTTAGACTCAAGCTCATCGTCATCATCATTGGACTCATAACGTATCTCTTATCTCATATAGCTATTCATGATCATTGACTCTTCACTCTCCGGTATATATAGAAAATTCATGGAGAGAAAGGAGAATCATACCATCGGATTCATGCCATAGAAATAAAGGACTAGCCTCACATACCTTTGTCGGTTAACTATTTTATTTCTTGCTCGTTGTCCTTTGATGCACACGTTCTACCTTCAAGAGAATTCGTATCGACATTAGCTAAACGGTTACAAGAACGTGCTTACTAAAGCTAGAGAAAATTGGATAGCATTTCCTTTGTATATACTACTTTCCCCATATTCTATATCAACTCTCAAACGTTCATAACAACATTCATAATATGATAGACAACAATCACCATTCATCTACATTATCCGCATTTCACAATTCCTCTTCAATTTCCCCATAATCATGGTCATAATTCACTATTATGTTCTTTCACGTATAATGCTCATTCCATACTCTAAATGTCATTCATAATCGACTTACAATCACAACATATCCATATTCATGATTCATTCCAAACTACTATTCAACAATAGCACTATTCCCCATTTATGACCCATTTTCTATATTATTTCTACAATCCAAGTGTTTCAACTTTTCCACGCCCTAAATAACATATAAATACCATAAAACTTACCTTAGATGGTGTAGGAATAAGCCTTGAGTTCAAATGCTTCACTTGAACAAAACCCTAGTTCCACCTTCTATGAGATTTCTTGGATTAGATGAACTTTAATGTGTTTCCCACACTTATTTTGTGGATTTGATGAAGTTGATCTTAAATTTTCACTTGGATTCTTGTATTGGAAGAGTTTGGAAAGTTCTAGAGAGCTATTGGGTCGTGGAGAGAGAAAATGGAATGAATTAAATGAACTTGGAACATTATTTTTTAAATGCAAAAGCTATCCCGACGTCATTATACGGACAATTATACGGTCCGTATAAATTTATACGGTCCGTATAATTTGACCATGAAATTGACCCTTCAGTAACTTCATTTTGTGACAATCCTACGGTCCATTATACGGGTCGTATAACAATATACGGTCCGTATAATCGACCGTATAACCCATCCTTTCACTGATCTTTTTCTAGCCACTTTATTTAATCTCCAACCCATAGGGAACCTTCTTAGCACTTGTTTATCATTTCATTAACATTCTAAGGGACGTTATAACTCCTCTTCAAGGCACCATTTAGTTAATATTAACTCGGTACACGTAATTTCTTTCCAATAAACATCGTATGCCTTGCCTTCTCTCGGCAAACTTTCTTCTCTTATCTCAAATGCCTTTGAAATCTTAATTAGGGTCGTCAAACGTCATTCCTTTCTTATTAAAATATCGTATACTCGTATTCTTCATTCGTCTATTCATTGTACGCAAATGGGGAATCTTCCAAGGTGTAACACTTTACATACTGGTACATTCAATGTACTAATGTCCCCTTTTATTGCCCGGGGAGCCTGCATTTCACGATGCAGGTACTAATTTACAGGATGACGCATCTGCTCAGTAGGACAACATTCGTATCAGCTTATTGGTGAGCCCCATCTCATTCAGGGTTTAGTCAACTCTTTATTTTATGATTAGCTATGCATCTAAGGTATACTGGGGACCTTGTCCAAGCGAGTATGCTTTCCATGTTAAGACTTATGTTAGAGGTTTCATAGACTAGACAAGTTAGTTATGTAATGTCACACTTTCGGAGTCGTATAGCCATTTTGGCTCATTCATGTTATTTCTGCACTCATGTTTAAACAAGTATTTTGATTAAGTATTATGACTTATTGCATTTTATAAAGGCTCATCATGCATTTACGTTAAATTTCGCTCATGTTTTGCCTCATGATGATTCAGCAAGCCATGTGGTTCGCTCGGTCACATGCATTAAGGCATCGAGTGTCGTGTTTCGCCCAGGCCCATAGTTCGAGGCGTGAAAAAGCTTGGTATCAGAGCCCTAGGTTCAAGTGTCTTAGGGAGTCTATGAAACCATGTCCAGTGGGGTCACTTTTATATGTGTGTGGCGCCCACACATATAAACAGTTGACCACCAAGACATTTAAGATTGTCTCTAGATCGTGTAATAGAGCTATGTTCTCAGAAATCACTCGGACTCGCATGTTGTTTCCCGTTCTACTGAATACGCCAGGTCTCAATGGATGAGGAAGATGTAAATCTAATCATTATCGATGTGTTACTTTCAGATGGAGTCATGAGGAATTATTCTAATTCGTGCCATGAAGCTTAGAGTAGTAAGTAACATTATTTTTCCATCGAATTCTGAACGCATCAAATGTGTAAGCGGCAAGAAAGAAATTCGAGATCCAAGACTTGCTAAATAGTGCATGGTGTGTTTATCAGGTGTTAGTACCATTTGAAAGATAAATTTCGGTATGGTAACACACGTAGGTTATATATACCCTATAGAGTAAGTTTATTTGGACTCTTTGAACATAGAGCTATAATATAAGGGTGATGGTTCATATTTAAGACCCCATGAGGTAGCATGTTATGAAGTTAACCGCAGCAGGCATAAATTGTCCATGGTAGTTTTGAGCTGGAAATAGCCTAAGAGCCAACCACCTGTAATACTAGAAAGTCCCGACTTTTCAAGGATATATATATATTTTTGCCATATGATCTATGCACATGACTAGGAAGGGACTGATGTGATAAGAAAACCGCGAGCAGATGATATTGAATCTTTTAGGGTTACTTTTAAATTATTTAAGCTTATTCAGATCAGACCTAGAGTATAGTATGATATAATTTTGGAAGTGTATGGGGAGTTTGGGGTTAGTTGTTCCAATTCCTTATTTGAGACCGATTAAATTTCCCAAAGTGTGATCCATGTCTATAGTTCAGAAAGATAGCATACAACCCTAGAATAGAGTCAGATAAGGAGGAGAAGTTAGAAATAACCTTATGCTTCACATTAGTACTCAGAGAAGAATTAGTGAATATGATGCTAGCAAGTGGTTAATAGAAGCATAGTAAGTAAGTTTGAGTAGATATAGTGGATTAGAAATTTTCAGCAGAGTTAGTAAAAGTACGATTTGAGTCACTTAGTCAAGTTAGCACTACTAAGTGGGTAACTGTCTGAATACACCGAAGGTGTGTTAGAACCAAAGGGTTTAAGTTAAATTTGAGGTATAGAAATTGGTGAAAGAAGAAAACAATCTAAGCAGTAAGGGAGCAAGCTACAGAAGAAGAGCCTTTAGGAGTTATCAGGAAAGAGTTTTCCTCAAGACTGAACAAAGCTAGTATGCCAGTTATGTACATTAGAAACCCGTTCATTTAAGTAATCCAGTTTTCCCAGTAAGTAAGACTTGCTTGAAGTAAGTCAAAGAAATGAGTCGTCAGTATGTTGGAGGAAATTAGTGGAACCACTAGATGACCACTTATCGCTAACTCAAGAGGTCCACAGGCTTTAAACGTCACCTTTTGAACTAAGGGGGAGATCGTGTGGTAAGGTGCCAATATAGATTATGTGTTTCGTAAGTTGATAGGTGTTAAGGAGATTATGTCAGAGGATTACAGTTTCATGTAGCTAAGATAAGGTGCGTAGAATGTGATTTTTGTCATGCTGTTAAGATCAAGTACTAGGTAATTATGTTATGAGATAAAGTTCTAGATCGAATAGCGGATTTTAAGGGTATAACGATTCCAATTCCAGAATAATTCACGCACTATGTAGTACCAATGCCCAAATGTACTCTACACATCCCTAGCATACCTATCATAAGCCCTTGTTAAAGCTTTACACTCCATATTTAAGATACAAGAATTAAGACTCCATACGATAGTAAGCTACGCAAGGGAATGCTCTTTCATGTTTCTCACATCAGGTTGTACTCATGTCCAAGGTTAAAGACCGCATTCATGTCTCACGTAATTATCTTGCTTTTATACCCATGACCACGTTCTAGCTCCTAGGTGATTTCTTATTATGATGTTGACGTTGATAAGGATCGAAGGGAAGGTAACATAATAGTTTAAAGACTGAGAATCCTATGGAATGTACACCTATTCCTTGGAAAAGAGGAGAATGCCTTAGGTGAATGACTTATGTCAACTCCAATGGTATACTACCTATGTTTTCATGTACTCATGGCCACGATAGACTTATTCGAGCATCCACCTAAAGAAATAGTATAAAATGATGTTGGTAGGAAATAATGAGAGTAAGTCATGATGGATGTCCTATCCACGATTCTATGTAACACATGCTTATGTCCCTTTAACTAATGTTTTACGATCATGATGACATGATCCCTTTCTCCTTTTGCTAAGTATCTATGCCTCGTTATGTTCAAGGTGACTATCTACCCATGTCTTAGATCCTCGAAGAACGAAGTATTCTTGCCTACAATCCATTCTTTCATGAACCTTATTTATAAAAAGGGCGTTTACTCACGGTGATAAGAGTAAGCTATGTTGAAACATGTCCCATTCTTTCAGTATATCTAAATTTTAAAGGTAATGTTTTATCCATGCCTATGTCTCTGACTCAAGAGTGAAGCCTACAAATTGTGCTACATGCAAGTCACACTTATGTCTTAGTCATACTTCAATGCTCATAAACTCAAGTCCATACGCCATGGTATGCAGGTACCCATGTAAATGCCATGTTTCTCATATACCCATGTCCCATGTCCTGCTACTCACGTATTCATGTTTTATGCCATATTAATCCTGCTACCATGAATGTTCCATGTTACGTCATTCCTTTTGATGTATGCATGCCACGTTAATGTGCTAAGACAAAGTGCTTCCAATGATTCGAACGAATGATTCCTCGCTCTCAATCCTTTATGATCCGCTCACGATAATAAGCAAGGTATGCCAAGGTATTCCTATCTATTGTTCAGGGCAAACAAGAGTTCCTTTCCTTCACCCTATGGGGCTTATCTCAGGAGTATTCTACTTAGATTCGACGTATTCATGTCATGCCTATGCTATACCTTTATGAATATGTAAGTAGGATCATATTCCTATTATATGACTCAAATCTGTCTCTTTTGCACCGAGTTGCGCCCATATTCAAAGCCTAAGTCGTACCCATATCTTATATGTCAATCGTGATGGTGATATACGAACATCTATGATCAAGCCTCTAAGTGTTCTGATCTCATCTCCACTCATCATACAAATCCCCTGCTATAACAATCATGTTTTCGATATTCAGATCTCATGTTATGATATCCATGTTTACACATATTCGTATCTCATGACAGTTTAGCACTCATGTATCCATGTCATCTAGTCTTCATGTATTTATGTCCCACGTCATGCGTCTCATGCCAAGGTAATTATGTCATGTTCGTGCCTATTTCCAGTACTCATGTCATTCGTGCCTACGGATTTTCTTCCAAACCCCATGTATAGTAATCCTATAATCATTCAACCAATATCTGCATGTTCATGCTAGCTCAGTATTCATGTTAGCCATATTCAAGATTCAGAAATCACGTTAAGTCACATCATGCGTAATAAGATACCCTGTGAGTTGCATGTTGGTACTTTAATTAGCTGGTAGGCGTTGGAGAAATGACGTGAGGGTCCGAATTATGAAGGAAGTCCTGCCATAAATTTTGTAGATTCCGTAGTTAGTAGTGATTCTTAACCTCTATTCATAAATCAAGCATAGTTGTTTCACGATTCTCACTCAGGTAGGTACGACTCAGTTTTATGCACCCAATGATATATCTATGTAATGACATATTTAGTTCTCATGATCCATGACCATGTTCCCACGTAATCATGTTGATATTTTATGTTTCATGTCATGTTTCTTCACGTTCATGTATTCAAGCCATGTCCAGTCCCATTCTTAACCAAGACCCATCATTCGAGGACGAATGATCCCAAGGGGGAGATATTGTAGCATCCCGTAAATCTGAATTAGGTATAAATGTATGAATCTAGTATAAAGGTGATATTTTAGCTATACGAATCTATTTGGGATGAACTCGGGTGATAAACAGTCGTTTTGAAGTCAAACCAAAAAGTGAAGTTCTTAAGGCCTTCTAAATTCGTCTAAGTCTAGGATAGTTTGAACTTATGGCTTATATTTGGGTATTTGCGATAGGAATTTGTGAAAACTTCCTTCTTGCAAGTTGTAGCCCTTTGAAGTATCTTTCCAACGGTATATTATAGGGATCAAGGGGACATCTGTACAAAACGGTATGGCCATTTTACTGAAGGATTATAGAGCAGTCCGTTCACTGGTCATGTTATACGAACTTTTTATACGTCCCATATAATTTTATACGGACCGTATAACTCGTCCGTACTTCATGACGTTTTAAATAGACGTTCTGTTCAGCCATGATAAAATATGGTCATATTATACAGACCGTATAACTTTGTACGGACCGTATAATATGTCCACATAACTTCAAGCCTTGAGTTCTTTTATTTCATTATTCACAATTCCAAGCGCGAGCAAAAATCCAAAACATCAAGGTAAGCCTACTCTAGTTATTCCAAGTCAATTCTAATACATGTCCTTGTAATCTAAACAAGAAATCATCATTCCTAAACTAGGGTTTTCAAGAAAACCCATCTCAAGGTTCAAGATTCAAGATTTTGGAAATCTTCTTCAAAGTTAAAGCCTTTAATTCAAGTTTAGAGCATTACCAGGTATGTAGAGATACTATATACGTGTGGGAATATCATTGTTCTTCCCTACGCCTCCTAATCCATAAAGTGTGAAACTTTACAAAACCAGGGTTTCTATTCTATACTATGCTCATGATAACCCTAGGTCCATGTCTATGACTATATTATGTTTGAATTGCTATTATTCTATCATTGTGTTCTTGATACTCATTATGATTATTGAGAATCTGTCCGTAATCCATGAAAACCCATATTTTGTATTCCATGGGTTCTTGCAAGTATGTTTTTGACTAAGAATGATTATTTCATGAATATCCTATATGTCTACAAGTTTTCATGAAATTAAATCACATAAATACTTTCATGCCATGATAAAAGAAATATACATGCTAAATACAAGTTATTTAACGAAACCATGCTACAAGTTATCTCATGAAACCATGATACAAGCTATGTTACAATTTACTTCGTGAAATCATGATTACAAGTTATTTACAATTTATTTCACAAAAATCATTTGCTTCTTAGCCAACTATGTTATGTTCATGTTTTTGGGAGTTGCACGAATTACCGAGAAGGCTCAGATAGCCTGAAACTACGTAGCCACCGTAGGACAAGGATCGCTCCGCCCAGTTAGGATGATACCTTAATTTTACACTGAATAGATCCATCAGGCACGTTACCACCTTATACCCTGGCAAGGTATGGGGGCTCTGCTGGTCCGGTGAGGTACCAGACTCAACGTACCCACGTGGTGATATCACATGGTCGGTTTATGAAATGCTCTCCCTACTTATCATGTTTTACTTATGTTATATATATATGTACCCATGCTCATGCTCATGTTCATGTCCAGGTTTTCAGTTTCAGTTCTTATCATGTTATTCCATGTCCCATGTTATTTCTTTCAGTAGCTTTACATACCAGTACATTCAATGTGCTGACGTCCCCTTTTATTGCCCGGGGGCCCTGCATTTCACGATGCAGGTACTAATTTGTAGGATGACGCATCTGCTCAGGTGGACAACATTCGTATCAGCTTATTGGTGAGCCCCATCTCATTCGGGGTTTAGTCAACTCTTTATTTTATGATTAGCTATGCATCTAAGGTATGCTGGGGACCTTGTCCCAGCGAGTATGTTTTCCATGTTCAAACTTATGTTAGAGGTTTCATAGACTAGACAAGTCAGTTATGTCATTTCACACTTTCCGAGTCGTATAGCCATTTTGGCTCATTCATGTTATTTCCGCACTCATGTTTAAACAATTATTTTGATTAAGTAATATGACTTATTGCATTTTATAAAGGATCATCATGCATTCACGTTAAAGTCCACTCATGTTTTGCCTCATGATGATTTAGCAAGCCATGTGGTTCACTCGGTCACATGCAGTAAGGCACCGAGTGTCGTGTTTCGCCCAGGCCATGGTTTGGGGCGTGACAAAGCTTGGTATCAGGGCCCTAGGTTCAAATGTCTTAGAGAGTCTATGAAACCATGTCCAGTGGGGTAACTTTTATATGTGTGTGGCACCCACACATATAAACAGTTGACCACCAAGACATTTAAGATTATCTCACTTCTTTCATCTCTAGCTCGTGCAATAGAGCTATGTTCTCCGAAATCACTCGGACTCGTGTGTTGTTTCCCATTCTACTGAATACGCCAGGTCATGGATGAGGAAGATGTAAATCTAATCATTATCGATGTGTTACTTTCAGATGGAGTCATCAGGAATTATTCTAATTCGTGCCATGAAGCTTAGAGTAGTAAGTAACATTATTTTTCCATCGAATTCTGAACGCATCAAATGTGTAAGCGGCAAGAAAGAAATTCGAGACCCAAGACTTGCTAAATAGTGAATGGTGTGTTTATCAGGTGTTAGTACCATTTGAAAGACAAATTTCGGTATGGTAGTACACGTAGGTTATATATACCCTATAAAGTAAGTTTATTTGGACTATTTGACCATAGTGCTATAGTATAAGGGTGATGGTTCATATTTAAGGCCCCACGAGGTAGCATGTTATGAAGTAAACTGCAGTAGGCATAAATTGTTCACGTTAGTTTTCAGCAGGAAATAGCCTAAGAGCCAACCAGCTGTAATACTAGAAAGTCCCGACTTTTCAGGGATATATATATTTTCGCCATATGATCTATGCACATGACTAGGAAGGGACTGATGTGATAAGAAAACCGCGAGCAGACGATATTGAATCTTTTAGGGTTAGTTTTAAATTATTTAAGCTTATTCAGATTAGACCTAGAGAGTATGACGTTAGTAAGTTACTACAAGAAGTAGATATTACTATGAGATAAAAGATATGACAATTCCCTCTTAGGTTATGTGATTAAGTATTTATCCCTGATGTGTATAGTGTGATATAATTTTGGAAGTGTATGGGGAGTTTGGGGTTAGTTGTTCCAATTCCTTGTTTGAGACCGATGAAATTTCCCAAAGTGTGATCCATGTCTATAGTTCAGAAAGATAGCATACAACCCTAGAATAGAGTCAGATAAGGAGGAGAAGTTAGAAATAACCTTATGCTTCACATTAGTACTCAGAGAGGAATTAGAGAATATGGTGCTACCAAGTGGTTAATAGAAGTATAGTAAGTAAGTTTGAGTAGATATGGTGGATTAGAAATTTTCAGCAGAGTTAGTAAAAGTACGATTTGAGTCACTTAGTCAAGTTAGCACTACTAAGTGGGTAACTGTCTGAATACACCGAAGGTGTGTTAGAACCAAAGGGTTTAAGTTAAATTTCAGGTATAGAAATTGGTGAAAGAAGAAAACCATCTAAGCAGTAAGGGAGCAAGCTATAGAAGAAGAGCCTTTAGGAGTTATCAGGAAAGAGTTTTCCTCAAGACTGAACAAAGCTAGTATGCCAGTTATGTCACGACCCAACCCCATGGGCCATGACTAGTGCCCGAGCTAGACACTCATATACATACCTACTAGATATAGTCAAACTGAATCTATGAACAATATGGAAACTTGCGAAAGAACACCAAAGGTTCATAATGTCAACATATATATATCCAGATAAACCGTCTCCTGAGGAGTCCACTAATCAAATCATAAAATGATATGAAAACCGACGAGGCTGCCACTATATATCAATGTCATATGCAATACGACAAGGCTGCCACTACATATCAATATCATACGCAAGCCGACAAGGCTGCCGCTACACACGAACATCATATCATAGCACATCGTAGAGACACAGCTGAACAGAACTTATACACAACCCACACAGATGTCTACAGACCTCTAAGAGTATCGATAGCGAAATATGACGGGACAGGGCCCCGCCGTACCCCTGGATAAACATATATATATATATATATATATATATATCATAAGATCTGTACCAAAAGTCTAAACTCCGGAACAACGGAGGTCTCCAAGACAGCTGAGTACGAGTCCTAAGCTGAAGGGTCACCAAACCGACTATCTGTACCTGCGGGCATGAAACGCAGCCCCCCGAAGAAAGGGGGTCAGTACGGAATATGTACTGAGTATATAAAGCATGAAATACAGTAAAGAGAATCATACTGAAATAGAGATTACCAAAAAGAAGTATGACTTTTAAAACATCAATACACTTGACTCATGAAATGAAAATCATGCATATCAATATCATATATCATATCCGGCCCATTATGGGACTCGGTGAATAAGGTCGCCACATACCATCCTTGGCGCCATAAACACATCATAACTTCATAAACACATCATAGCACCATAAACACATCATAACACCATCACATCATCACTCCATCACATCATCACGCCATCATATATATATACATCGTATCTTGGCCCTCTAGTGAGGGGCTCGGTGAACAATGCAATGAAACTGTGCACGAAAACGTATCCTAGCCCGGGACTCAGTGAAGGACATATTGAGGCAGGCACAAGTAGAGTAGTGAGCAACCATATGCAAATTAAAACATTATCAAAGACTCAATGGAATAATCAAAACGAACTATCAGTTGAAAATCAAGACAATAGTCATATCAAATATCTTTCGAATGTCACAGTGGATTATATCAAAATAGAACTCCTGGAATCATATACACGTATCAAGATATAATAAAATAGCTTCTGGAAATCAAGAACAGTAGCCATCCTAGTGGCTCTAAGAATAGCAACTTCTTTGGAATCATATACACATCGTCTATTCATTTCATAAAGATCATGCCAAAAAGAAAGAAGGGTTAACTTTACATACCTGTTACAGGTTAATCGTAATCACGTTCGCTTCGTCGCCCCTTTAGCCTATTTAATATGAAAGTAACGCTATCGTTAGTAAACTATACTTCCTATCTCATAAATCTGTAACCAATCGCTTATAGGACTCATTCTTTAATTCATACTTTCTTAATTAGGATTTTCATTAGTTAAGAACTTAACGAAAATCGGGCAGCATTTCCCCTATATACTCGCCTAACCCGAACTTCCAATTAACCTCCTGTTATCAAAGGAATACCAAAAATGACAGTAATAGAGATATTCATATAAAAACCCTTACAATTCAGCCCATAAACAATTCTAACAATCCAACAACCCTTCTTAATCCTTTTCCAATCCAAATCGTTAACGTTTTAAGATTATATACCAAACAACCCAACACATGCTTTGTATACGATACGTTATACACTTCTTTCTTCCAAATCTAGAATCCACATCAACGACAACACGACCACAACGCGAATAACAACATATGAACATAAATCATACTTTTAATCCTTTCAACCCACAATTTCATATAACAACAATTTCATGCAATTTCTTACTTCTTCACCCAATCCAATTTTAATCCTTCCATTACAACACCATTAATACAATTATACCACAAAATAATAAAATCTTACCTTAATTTACTCGGAGGAATTTCTACATTTATTTGCTCCAATTTCACAATTTCTTCTTCCTCAATTCAATATCCAATGTTGCTATCACCTCCTTAAACTTGTAATTCACTTGGAACTAGATCAAGATATGCAACAAAACAACTTTGCTCAACAACCATGGCTGGTCGAGAGGTTGGCAGCCATGGAAGTGTTCTTCTTCTCTTTATTTTTCTATGTTTTAATTTGTAAAATGAAATCAATTGCTAAATTGTTCATCACTCAATTGTATATATATAGTGCTCCTTATATTGACACGTGCCCCCCCCCCCTCCTAATGACTCACCAAATGATTTCTTGAATTATATATATTTCGGGTGGGGCCCACAAATAGTAATTAAATTAATTAATTTTAATTAATCATTAATCCTTACTTAATAATCTAATCATAATTAATTAGTCCCTAATTTCCAATAATATTTCTACACTAAATAAAATTTACAAACAATTTGTGTACTAATTAAAATTGAAAATTAAAAGTTCCTATTTCATATCCGAAAATAATCCCGTCTTTAACTTAAGTCAATTAGCTTGCGAATAACTCGACGTATAGAATTACGGGGTATAACATCCTTCCCCCCTTTAGAACATTCGTCCTCGAATGTTAAACTGGTCCTGAACTCCCAATACTTTCTCAAGTGTTCTCTTATTTAATTATGCCCTTCACATACCTCTTCCATTGGTCGATTAGCTATAATTCACTATAACGCATTCCAGGCCTCTACATAGTCATTCCTGTAATATTTCCTCTTTCTGTTGCTTCTCGAGGTAATTATTCCACGTCGCTGTCCTTACTCTCCTCTTTATTTCGCAGTCAGTTGTCAGTTGTATTGCGAGCTCTTTTGCTGAAGTGTTACTCTTTCTCTTGTCTCACACTGTACAGTTGTACTGTCACTGATTGATTCAGACTTGTATTCATGGTGCACTTAGTCATAACTCAACTCTTTCTTTTCCTATAGTTACTCCCTTAAGATGATATATCGTTCACTTCACTTCACCTTCTATTCTTTAAATGAGATCTTGTAATGCGCAGACATCCCTCATCGGTTTATTAGACTCTGCAATCCTTAGAGTATTTATACCTCTGGTAACGTATAGACCCTTCGTAACTTTACGAATAAAATTAAATTTTCCAAGGTGAAATTTTACTTCAATAACCTTATATTGCCCTGCTATTCCAGCCTATATTCTGGAATCTTCAGCCTCCGTTATCGCTTCTCGACTTTCTTTTTAACTGTCATTTTGCTTTTAGCTCTTAATCTCGATCTTTAGAGTTGGCTACCAAGTAGCGCTGGAGTTCCCTCATTTTATAACTTCACATAGCCGCTCTGTCTTTTTTCAATTGGTATAACTCCGAAAAACTTCTTGATTTGACCTATAAACTCACTGTCTTCTAATAACCGGCTCGTCCTGCTCGTCTCGTTTAAGCTATTTCACTATTTCTCTTAACCCAACTTGTAACATTTTAGGCATATTATCTCGTGTCGTTTCTTTATCTTTACTTTAAACTCTTCAATTTCCCCTTTACTTAAATTTGCTCTCAGTTCTCCTATCACGCATCATATTGCAATCTTTACAAGAGTATGTGTAGGTGCTCAAATCAGTCCGAGAAATACCTTAGCATCGTCTCGCTAGTATTCATGCTTTACCTTTCATTCTCCTCTTGTATCTTACAATTGGTATCGGGGTAAATCTTTGGCTCAACCATGGTCATGTCCTATTTGCCCTCAGAACTAATTCTATCTCGGTATTTTGGCTCAAACCACCTTACGACTTTCCTTAATGTATCCAAAATATCATAATCACGTTGTTAGTACTGAATCCTTATTCTTCTTATCAAGTACTCACTTGGTCTCATTCTTAGCACACAAATATTCGTAGGTTGCATAACTATTCTTGTACAACTTGTATAAAGTGTATCTAATCTTTGTCAGAGTCTTCCCTTTTCCTGGTCCATTCCACTGTACATATCCGTACTAAAACTCGTTCATAACCTTTCTTGTCATACTCCTTTCCTTTCCCTTCTCCTTTGCTACTTATGTGTCACAATGTCATTAGCCAATAACTCCGTTGCCAACATTTTAACCTCTAATCCAGTATAGCCTTGCTATCTTTTATAATAACTTTTTAAGTTACTCGTTACCATTCTCTTGTCGCATTCTCCCTTTTTATAAGCATATACTTTCTAATGTCATATTATCCAAGGTCCTTACAAATAATTCTCAGCACTGTCTCAAATACCATCTTGACTACTATTCGTTTATCGCTGGCCCTCAGATCTTACCAACTTGTTTCAGCATGGGATCTGTTACACCTCGGAAGTTTCCCCGTGAACATACAGCAAAAAAAAAATTTGAAGATTTTGCATTTTCAGCCCAGTGGTCGTAAAGTGATTTACGGCCCGTAAAGTGATTTACGGACCGTAAAGTGCCATCGTCCTTCAACATTTCAAAAAATTTCGACTTTCTGTTAAATGTTAAAATGGTAAAATACTACCCAGAATACGGATCGTAAATCGAAATACGGCCCGTAAACTGAGTCGTAAACTGCCATGATCTCCAGCCAACCTTTCTGTTTCTGATATGCTTAAATACGACCATGGAGGACGGACCGTAAACCAGTATACGTGTCACACCCTAATCTTGATAGGGCATGATGGGCACCCGGCCCCATACTCAGAGCCGAGCGAACCCTATTAGCTCTCGTTATGCTCATAACCTCACTGGACTCTTAAGTTACGAAATGAAATGCATAATGAAAACTTGTCAAAACCATTCTTTTCGTCGTTCTCAAATCATGTAAAATCTGTAATCATATAAAATTTGTAACATAATGCATAATGGTACGTCGGCTTGCAGAGCCGCTTACAAGACTGACATCCTATACACGTGACTCTGTCTGCAAAGTCTCTAACATGCTATATACCATAACGTAGATACTCTGACTCGGCAACACTCCGGAAAGAAATGGAGCTTGTCAACCCAGCTGGTACATCTCCTAGCAATGTCCTCTACTCATCTGTATACACCTGCGTGGCATGAAACGTAGCCCCCGAAGAAAAAGGGGGTCAGTACAGAATATGTACTGAGCATGTAAAGCATGAAATGCAATTAGGTAGATCATAACTGAAATAGAGATTCCAGGAGACAAGTATGATAATCAAGAAATCGCTGTACCTGTGCATTACGAAACAAAATCATTCATATCATTGTCACATAAAACATCAATACACTTGCCTTATGAAATGAAAATCATGCATATCATTATCATATACCGTACCCGGCCCATTATGGGACTCGGTGGATAAGATCATGTCAGCATACTATCATATCATCACGTATGTATATACCGTACCCGGCCCTCTAGTGAGGGACTCGGTGAATAAAGTCATCATATGCCCTCCTAGCCGCCATCCCCGTATCATCATATCATCATATGTCATCTCATATATATATATATACCGTACCCGTCCCTCTAGTGAGGGACTCGGTGAATAATGCAGTGACACTGTGCAAGATAACATACCCGGCCCGGGACTCGGTGAAAGATGTAAAAACAGTATGCACGAGAAGAGTAGTGAGAAACCATATGCATATAAATCAATTTTTGGGACTCAATTGGTAAGTACACTAATCGACACTTGAAGGATCATAAGCACATCTCGAGTCAATCTGAGTTTGCACAAGAAAGTTATGGACATTATTCCTTACAGAAACCTCTACGAATGGTCCAAAGCAATCCGAGACCGCCTATGAATGTTAGGGGCATTAATCCTTATCGAACCCTTTTAGGAACCGAAACTCTTTATGCTTTGCTCGTTGTTCAATCATACAATAAGCTCGACTATATTAAGTATGCTCGTGTCAAGAAGTGAATAAGAATCGTAAATAAGCTCGGAATTAAAGAATAGATTTACCCCGAGGTGCGTGTCATACCTTACTTAGCTCAAGGACATGCCAAAAGAAAGAAAGGGTAAGCCTTACATACCTTGTCCGCTTCCTAAGCTAATCCGAACTTAAGTCTCGACTTTCCCAAGATCTACAACAACGTCAGAAGATATCAAACATTAGTTATAGGTATTTAGGAATCCGATTCTAAGCTAGCAATTCACCTACAGAAATTCGGGCAGCATTTCCCCTGTAAATTCAACCAACCCCGAGAATTCAACTCGGCCAAATCATCAACAACAATACCAACAATCATATTTTGAACTTCAACAATTAATTCAAAATGCATTCTAACGTTAGCAACCCTTTCTACGTAATTCGACGGCATTTCATTTACATTCAAATTAACCACAACAACCCAACTCACAATCTTCCAAACTCAATAAGAACAACAACAACACATTCCCCGCTTCCAAGTTCATGAATAGTACCAACAACCACACGTTAACAACATCTTTCATGCAAATATAAGAAACCATACTAACGTCACATTAACTTCTACAACAACCCACAACGATTACAACTTCATTTTAAGCCATCAAACCTTCATTTTCATCATGGAATCCACAACAACAACATCCAAAAATATTAAATAAAATCAATTCATCACATCTTACCAAGGCAGCCCCTACACGGCCACAACCCACACACACATATTTCATGAATTTCATCCATTTCTACATACTACAACACTCACAAACCATCCCTATCACATAGAAAATGAGATTAAACCTTACCTTTACCCTTTCACTTCTCAACTTGGCTATGGTTGGTAAATTGCACAAATGAATGCTTTTCTTGCTCCAAAAACTACTCCACGTTAATAAGGACCTTCCAATTGGTTGAAATACTAGAAGAATTTTTTTTTTTGATCAACTTTTATGGCCTCAAATTCGGCTAGCCATGGTCGAATATGGCTCATCTTTTTCTTGAAGTTTCTCCAAGTTTGTTGAGTTGTGAAGATGAATATGTCTTGTAGTTGTCATCACTTTCTATATATATATATAGCTCCTACAAATATAAGGTGGACACATGCCCCCACTCATGGCTTGAGTTAATTGGCCAAGCCATGGGTGGGACCCACATAGCCACACGACCACTTGTGGCTCTAGTCATGAACCTTCTTGAATTTTTCCCTTTTTACCCCTAGCCTTTCTCAATATTTCCATACCACTAATAAAAAACTTGTGCACTAAAATAAAATCGGAAAAAGTAGTCTTGCCCTTAACCTATCACGATTATCTTGAAATATCCGAATGTGCAAAAATACGGGATATAACATCCTCCCCCCCTTTAGAACATTCGTCCTCGAATGTTGAACTGGTCTTATGGGGTCTTATAACACTTCGTGGAGGTCTCTTTTATAGCTACCATATACAGTTCATTCATCAATCAACATATCCGTTTTAGAAATTTAGATTACCTGTAGGCGTAGGAATTAAATAGGGGTACTTCTTCTTCATCTCATCCTCGGCTTCCCAGGTCATCTCCTCTCTGTTATTTTTTCACCATAATACCTTAACATAAGCCACGTCTTTGGTACGTAACCTTCTTACCTGACGATCCAGTATAGCTATAGGTTGTTCCTCGTAGGATAGCTTCTATGTTACCTGGATATAATCTATGGGAAACACTCTGGAAGGGTCCCTAATGTATTTGCGAAGCATAGACACGTGGAAGACTGGATGCACTGCTTCTAAATCAGGTGGTAACTCTAATTCATAGGCGACCTTGCCAACCCTACGGACAATTTGATAAGGTCCAATATACCTTGGACTGAGCTTTCCCTTCCTGCCGAACCTCATTATATCCTTCATGGGTTACACTTTCAGAATTACCAAATCGCCAACCCGGAAATCTAAGTGTCGACGTCGATTATCGGCATATGATTTCTGCCGACTCTGGGCTGCCAGTAACCGTTGTTGAATGAGTTTCACTTTATCAACTGCCTGCTGAATTATATCTGGGCCGATTAGCTTAGTTTCGCCAACATCGAACTAACCGATCGGTGACCTGCACTTCCTGCCATACAGGGCCTCATACGGCGCCATCTGGATGCCAGAATGGTAACTATTATTATAAGCAAACTCAATAAGTGGTAAATGATCATCCCAGCTACCCTTGAAGTCAATAACACAGGCCCGCAACATATCTTCTAGCGTCTGGATAGTACGCTCAGCCTGTTCGTCAGACTGCGGGTGGAATGCGGCACTAAGACTTACCTGGGTCCCCAATCTTTCTTGAAATGATCTCCAAATGTCATATATATGTTCTTATGCTCAGGTAATATAATCTTCACCCCTAGTCCTTGTATAACTCTGCTCTCCCTTGAGCTCATACTAAGCCGTCCACGGTCTTGATAACGAGAAATTTTCCAGGGTGTAACATCCTTCCTTAACTCTCTCATTGCTTCCAGTCAGTTTCTTCCACTTCTTTCTCCTCACGTACATGGTCGGAAATTAACTAGCACCTCGCTCTCGTTTTGTCGACAGTACTGTAGTCTTGCTTACCATGCAATAAATATTCATCGGCCTTTAAGTATTCTCTTTTTCTCGCTCCTTGTTTCCTTGCTAGTGGGCAATTACCTTTGTTATACCTGGCATACTCTTTGTGTTTATCTCTTCGGTACCATCTCGGGCTATCCTTTTTATACCTGTTGATCTTAGACGTACACTGCATCAACTTCCTGTAGTTCATTAATTCGACTCCCTGTTCCTTTACGTCTTTGTCACTATCCCTTTCAATCTTACATTCTAAACATTTATCCCATCATGACTTTGTCGCTAATGAGCATAATGGTTATGTTCCTTCCCAAGGCCAGTTATATCAATATCCAAAAACGTATATACGTAATGTTTCTTCGCCATTTATTATCCTTCGCAGTCCAGTCACACTTATGGCAACTTATGATCCGAGTTCAATTAATTTCTTAGCTCGCAACATCTTTGAGCTCTTGCTACAACTTTTTCCTTACTTCCTTCCCTTACATCTCTCGACACAAGTATACTTGTCTTTGATTTTCTTGTATTGGCGATCAATTCGTCAATCGTTATTCCATGTTGGCTCTCCGGTGTGGACTTCTTACAAATATAATTGGGCATAGCTTCACGTCGATGGTTCATATAATTCCATAGCGTATACTCTCATGTTCAGTATAATTAATGGTCCATGAATTATTATTATTTTTTAATATCCGGTGGACTCTTTTATTTCCATTCATAGGAGCTGCGTCCTTTCTTTCCTTCAAAAATTTCCAGACTACCAATCGTTGGTGCTTTCGTTATAATAGTCGTTGTCATCCGAAATATCCTTTGAATTTTGTCATCCTCTCCATTATCCCTTGTGAACTTAGCTTGTAGCCTTTTTTTTTTGCTCTCTTTATTACCCTTTAAAACACGTCGCTGCATACTTAGGTACTGCACAATTTTGCTCGATACGGGGGATTCAACCCATGGTCTAGAAATATCATAGCTCATGTCGGCATGGGGCATTCTCTTAAGGTATCTTCCATACTTTCCTCCTTATGTCTGCCTCATGGTACACTCATTGTCAATTCGTTTTTACTTCTTTCAGGTATCCTCCTGATGTGCTGACATGTTTTGAACTCTGGCCCCGAGCTAATAAATCTCCTCTTCTGGAGCTTGAAAATGTTGTGATTCCTTTTAAGCCTAATATAATATGTTCTTCCCCCTTTATTAAGGAGATCCTTATACGCCAATAGTCTTCGAGTACTCATCGTCTTCGACAATTATCTACCACCCTTCACTATCTTCTTAAGGCCGGGGTTCCGTCATCGTATGGTCTACCTTATTTATCCTTTTTGGTAGTCACACTCCTGTGTTCAATTGGAATACTCATAAGGGTATCCAATTCCGATGCCTTCTTTTTCGTCTTTTCACACCTTTGTCCTTTTATGACTAACGGTTTTCCGGACCTACAAGTTAATGGGGACACCGAGGTTCACCACGTCCTTTATGAAGTCTTCGACTATACCTTACCCCTTGTTTTTCTATTCCAGACTTTGCTTACAACATATCTAGAATTCTTCCTATCTTGAGTTCTCCTTCAATTTATGTCTATATCATCATTTTTTCAACAATTCCATACCCTTCCATCCACTATTAGTCCTTTCGCCCATTTAGCTCACTTACTCGTAATTCTCCTTAACTACGCGTTTGTGTTGCAGCTGCGCATCCATGTTTTTCGAGCGTCCTGCTACTTAGCACAAAATGCTTACTGTTTACACTCTCTCTGTCCTCGTTCGTCGAACCTTTATTTCTATCCTCGTTCATCGAACCTTTATCTATCTTTATGATGCTACGGCCGAGCGGTCTCCCATGCACGTTCCTTGCATTTCATTCCATTTCCTTTAAGATCAAATCCCTCGGTCTTCACATGAATTCTCATTCTATGCCATTAATTTTCTAATCAATCGTGTCGACTCATCATCTTTGTTCTTATCTCGGTGAGTAATCGGTTTCCTAGTGCTAATTTCTTAAAGTATCCTTCTTGCTCTCATGGTTAAAGATTTCCAGTTACTCTACGCCTAAATGCTCTCCTCTTCCTTTGACCAATCCATTAGTATACCTTTCCTACTTTCATCCTTAACCTTCCTTGGGGTTCTTCCTCCTCGAGCACCTTTCTTCTCTTGTTGTTGGCAGTATCGGCTCTGAAGTTCGTGAAATATTCCTTTAAACGCGCAAATCCGTTCTATTCTTAAGTCATCTTTTTTGGAGAGCTTCTCCATATCCGAGGCAACCGTGTCAATATGACTACACATTTATCCCTTTCACATGCCCACTTTCGATTTTTTTTTCCAAAAAGTCTCGTGCTTTACCCGTCGTCCCCCTCGGAGGCTCCACTCACTGATGTTTCTTACTTTTCACCTTTTCCTGACATTTCATCTCCTTAGCTTCCTTATACTCACTTTCCCCTTTTTCCAGATGTCGTTACCTTAGGACTTTGCAGTTCTCGCCTGTGATGATGATAACATCAGCCTACCTGGTAACGTTCTTTTGTTACTTGAACCTTATTACCCTGTTCAATCAATGCCTTCAATATACCACTACGCCGGTTGCTGGGGTACCCATACCCATTGATACAATCACATGTGGGATATCATACGCATTCATATATATGTATATATTTACTACCATCTCTCCTACAAAATATTTTCCAAACGCTATTCAAACTCATCCTAATTCCAGAGATGTGATGTACTTTCTTTCTTTTAACCGGTCTAGTCTGCCTCATCCTACGCGACCTCTTAAAGTTTCCACCCATTTCGTATACTCTAATTTCCCTTAGGCTACTCTAGCTTCTCATTTGCCTCTTATGTCTAATCTATAGGACTTTTAGTACACTTCACAGGGGGGTCACCCATCCTAATATTTCTCTCACCCTAGCACGCTTAACCTTGAAACTTCGATGAAATCCGGTGCATTAATGCTGATATAATCGCATCCACCTCCTCGCATGACCTTCGTTACATGTTCTGGAGCAAGTTGAAGTCTTAACAGATTCCGAGACATTCTCGTAACACATCTCTCTCCTTTAACAATTATTATTTTAGCCTTTTTAATCCCCAATATTCACCTTTCACCTGTCCGTATGGCTACCTTTCATTCTGGATTTCTAGATTCCCATTCGTGGCGAAAACACCTTGGTCACCGTTACTAGTAAATACTCGGTTATCGGCCTTTTTGGATTTCCGCTCGCTATTCTTATATAATAATCTACAATAGAACTCATTTGTCGACTTTCCCTGAATCCCCCAACAGACCTTGCTCCTACTAAACCTCGAATGTAACCCATTTTAATCCTTCGGACTGCTAATCGTCTTTCTCGCAATTATTCATCATGCCATGTCAAGTCCATAACTCTTCTAAAACAACGCATCCCACTTATTGTCTATTTACAATATTTCCTTTCCCCGCTTCTTCCTGTTAGGTGTACCAAACAAAATTACCTGATTTTGAAAAATTCTGGAAGAGTCTCATTTACAATTCTTGCTATTCAAAATCTGCACGCAGCAAATACCAACAATGCCTTACAGGGCATACATATGTATACGACATATCCCAGCCAGCCGAGCGAACCCCATTAGCTCTCGTTATGTTCATAACCTCACTGGACTCTTAAGTTACAAAATGAAATGCATAATGAAAACTTGTCAAAACCATTCTTTTCGTCGTTCTCAAATCAAGTAAAATCTGTAATCATATAAATTTGTAACATAATGCATAATGGTACGTCGGCTTGCGGAGCCGCTTACAAGACTGACATCCTATACACGTGACTCTGTCTGCAAAGTCTCTAACATGCTATATACCATAACGTAGATACTCTGACTCGGCAACACTCCGAATGAAATGGAGCTTGTCAACCCAGCTCGTACATCTCCTAGCAATGTCGTCTATTCATCTGTATACACCTGCGTGGCATGAAACGCAGCCCCCGAAGAAAAAGGGGGTCAGTACGGAATATGTACTGAGCATGTAAAGCATGAAATGCAATTAGGTAGATCATAACTGAAATAGAGATTCCAGGAGGCAAGTATGATAATCAAGAAATCGTTGTACCTGTGCATTACGAAACAAAATCATGCATATCATTGTCATATAAAACATCAACACACTTGCCTTATGAAATGAAAATCATGCATATCATTATCATATACCGTACCCGGCCCATTATGGGACTCGGTGGATAAGATCATGTCATCATGTCAGCATACTATCATATCATCATGTATGTATATACCGTACCCGACCCTCTAGTGAGGGACTCGGTGAATAAAGTCATCGTATGCCCACCTGGCTGCCATCCCCGTATCATCATATCATCAAGTCATCTCATATATATATATACCGTACCCGACCCTCTAGTGAGGGACTCGGTGAATAATGCAGTGACACTGTGCACGATAACATACCCGGCCCGGGACTCGGTGAAAGATGTAACAACAGTATGCACGAGCAGAGTAGTGAGAAACCATATGCATATAAATCAATTTCTGGGACTCAGTAGGTAAGTACACTAATCGACACTTGAAGGATCATAAGCACGTCTCGAGTCAATCTGAGTTTGCACAAGAAAGTTATGGACATTATTCCTTACAGAAACCTCTACGAACGTTCCAAAGCAATCCGAGACCGCCTATGAAAGTTAGGGGCATTAATCCTTATAGAACCCTTTTAGGAACCGGAACTCTATATGCTTTGCTCGTTGTTCAATCATACAATAAGCTCGACTATATTAAGTATGCTCGTGTCAAGAAGTGAATAAGAATCGTAAATAAGCTCGGAATTAAAGAATAGAGTTACCCCAAGGTGCGTGTCATACATTACTTAGCTCTAGGACATGCCAAAAGAAAGAAAGGGTAAGCCTTACATACCTTGTCGGCTTCCTAAGCTAATCCGAACTTAAGTCTCGACTTTCACAAGATCTACAACAATGTCAGAAGATAGCAAACATTAGCTATAGGTATTTAGGAATCCGATTCTAAGATAGCAATTCACCAACAGAAATTCGGACAGCATTTCCCCTGTAAATTCAACCAACCCCGAGAATTCAACTCGGCCAAATCATCAAAAACAATACCAACAATCATATTTTCAACTTCAACAATTAATGCAAAATGCATTCTAACGTTAGCAACCCTTTCTACATAATTCGACGGCATTTCTTTTACATTCAAATTAACCACAACAACCCAACTCACAATCTTCCAAACTCAATAAGAACAACAGCAACACATTCCTCGCTTCCAAGTTCATGAATTATACCAACAACCACACCTTTCATGAATTATAACAACATCTTTCATGCAAATATAAGAAACCATACTAACGTCACATTAACTTCTACAACAGCCCACAACGATTACAACTTCATTTTAAGCCATCAAACCTTTATTTTCATCATGGAATCCACAACAACGACATCCAAAAATATTAAATAAAATCAATTCATCACATCTTACCAAGGCAGCCCCTACACGGCCACAACCCACACACACATATTTCATGAATTTCATCCATTTCTACATACTACAACACTAACAAACCATCCCTATCACATAGAAAAGGAGATTAAACCTTACCTTTACCTTTCACTTCTCAACTTGGCTAGGGTTGGTAAATTGCACAAATGAATGCTTTGTTTGCTCCAACAACTACTCCTCGTTAATAAGGGCCTTCCAATTGGTTGAAATACTAGAATAAAATTATTTTTTTTGATCAACTTTTGTGGCCTCAAATTCGGCTAGCCATGGCCGAATATGGCTCCTCTTTTTGTTGAAGTTTCTCCAAGTTTCTTGAGTTGTGAAGATGAATATGTTTTGTAGTTGTCATCACTATCTATCTATCTATATATATATATATATATCTATATATATATATATATATATATATATAGCTCCTACAAATATAAGGTGGACACATGCCCCCACTCATGGCTTGAGTTAATTGGCCGAGCCATGGGTGGGACCCACATAGCCACACGGCCACTTGTGGCTCGAGTCATGAACTTTCTTGATTTTTTCCTTTTTACCCCTAGCCTTTCTCAATATTTCCATGCCACTAATAAACAACTTGTGCACTAAAATAAAATTGGAAAAAGTAGCCTTTCCCTTAACCTATCGCGATTATCTTGAAATATCCGAATGTGCAAAAATACGGGATATAACAATACGGTCCGTAAACTGTGGTTTACGACCACTGTACACCCCGATTGTTGTTCATTAAAAATCAGATTTTAAGTATTAAAAAGGGACCCTAACCTCATTTTATTTCATTTCTCATCTCCACAATTCAAGAACACTCTAGAATATTCTCCAAACACTTCATCCAAGAGAATCAAAGGAACATCAAGATCAAAAACATTAAATCCATGAAGCCAAGTGTATGAAACTCAAGTGAAGTTCATCCAAACCAAGAAATCTCAAAGGAGGTGAAGTAGGGTTTGGTGAAAGAGGAAGGAATTCCACTCTAGACTTATTCCTCCATCATCCAAGGTAAGTTTCATGACCATTTTATGTTATTTAAGGTATTGGAAGGTTAAGATACCAGAATTGTAGAAGAACATAGCAAATGGGTCATTCCAGAGTGAATAGTGTCATGAGTGAGTGGTAGTTGAATTGAATCATGAATGTTAGTGTGTTGTGAGTATGAATATGTTATAAATGACATGTAGACCATGAGATAAGTGTGATACATGGGAAATTACGATAGCGAACCCAAAACCATAAATGTGACGGAAGAATGAAGAGAAATGGTGGATCATGGCCATTGTATATGAATGATAATTGTGATTTGCTATATTATGATTGTTATTGTAGGTGATTGGGAGTTGATATGGAATACGGGAAAAGTAGTATAAACAAAAGAAGTGCTGCCCAATTTTCTCTAGAAATAGTAGTGCGTTCTTATAGTTGGTCAACTAACGATCGTACGAATCCTCTTTTCGAAGGTAGAGGCGTGACATTGAAGGAGAATAAGCAAACGCTAAATTGCTTAAACGACAAAGGTATTTGAGGCTAGTCCCTTCCTTCTAATGGCATGAATCCTATAGCATAAATTCCTTTGCTCTTTATGAGTGCATGTATTCCGAAGAAAGCTAAAAGGCCTATATCTATAAATGTCTATATAAGATGAGAGATATAATACTAAGATGCCATAATGATGAAGATGTTATTGATTACCCACACTCACCTTATGTGCTAATTCCTTCTAGGTGAGGCAGAATGTCAATAATTGCTCCATAATGAAATCGGGGGATCACGACCTTACGTCACCCCGATAAAGTATAGTTGATCTTGAGCTTTACGCATGTACTATAATAATATGAGCATGTCATGATAATATTACACCGCGCCTAGTTGGCCGGGCAGTCACCGCTAAGGCGGACAGCTATACGGATACACCATGACCATTTGGCATGGGCAGACACCACTAGTGGGCAGCATGAGATGGTACCCTGGACGCGGGAGGCCTGGACGCGGGCTATTGTTATTGATTATCACACCATTCCATTTTGGACGGGCAGCTTACATATTATGCATATATGATATAATGATGAGTATGAGTAAGAAACATGTATTACTTCTCTTATGATTGTCATTCAGATCCAGATGTTTCATATTGATGTTCTCATTATGTTATTGTTGTCTTCCTTCGTTGTTTATGCCTCTCATACTCAGTACAATATTCGTACTGAAGTCCGTTTTATTTGGACGCTGTGTTCATGCCCACAGGTAGACAGGGAGGTGAGCTTGATCCAGATTCTTAGTAGCTGTCAGCTTTTTGAGAGCACTCCATTGTTCGGAGGTGCTTGTGATTCTCTTTTTGGTATATATGCATATTTTGGGCACGACGGAGTCTTGTTCCGTCTATATATATACAGTCTGTCAGTAGAAGCTCGTAGATACGCAGTGTGGGTTAGATGGTCTCACAAGATGTTATTATATATATTATTTTGATGGCCAAGAGGCAAATGTATATAAAGCATTTATATTTCTATCTCAAATATGTTTTCCCTATAATTCGTGTATGAAGTTGTTAAAAGGGCCTTAAGTGAGTAAGATAAGTGGTAGAGTGAGTGGTGCTCTGTCACACCCTAACTTTACTAGGGTGTGATGGGCACCCAACCTCATATCTGGAGCGGAGCGAACCCACTGACTTTTATTACATACATAGACTCTTGAATCACTTAAGAGTAAAGTACATAGTAAGCTCTCCAATTTATTTATTTTTCATAAGTAATGTCTATCATCATATGGGACCCGTGACATGAAACGTAATAACATATTGACTGGCGAAGCCGTCTACAAAGCTGACACTCTGTACCCACGACTCTGTCTGCAAAGCCTCTAACATTGAACAAGGACATCATAGCATAGTACGCTGACTCGGCTACACTCCAGGGCCAAGTGGAGCTCGCCAACTTCGCTGGAACACCTTCTATAATGACTTCGGCTCATCTGGGTGTACCTGCGCGGCATGAAACGCAACCCCCGAAGAAGAGGGGTCAGTACAAGCAATGTACTGAGTATGTAAGGCATGAACGACAACACAATGAGAGGTACCAGTGGAGATAATCACAAAGGAATCATAGGGCATCTCATAGGGAACATATCATGTCATATCATATCGTGTCATATCCTATCATGTCATGTCATACCATATCATATCATATCCTGTCGTGTCATATCATATCATGTCAGGTCATATCATATCATATCATATCTTAGGGAGACATATAGCATATCATAGGCTGACTGAGATACCTGTACATGTGAATGCCACTTAGGGCGGAAACCATGCATGCTTATTTGGTCATATCATATCATTGCGCCGAACAAGTCGGCTAGCCCACATTGCGCCGAAATATGTCGGCTCGCCCATATATCTCGCGTTCGGGCATCCCGCGTCCGGGATGATAATGCCAGCTGACCAGGTGGCGATGAAACATGTTTCCCTTTCCCATGTCCCCATATACATATATCCCTTCCCCCCTCCCATTTACATATATAGCATGCATGAGAGCCCAAGGAAAGTCATGTGTCTATCGGAGTGATGTAAGGTCGGTAACCTCCGAATGTATTATGGAATCATCTTGGTCGTCATGTCTCGCCTTGAAGGAACAATTATAAGGTGAGACTATCAATGAAGAATATCATCACGGGGAAACATGAAACAGGATCATAATATTTTATTTCATATACTTTGAAACCTTCAAGATAGTCATTATCCAAAAATAGCTTAACATTTCATATCGTCGTAGTCATGGTAAGAACTATCCTTGACATATTCGTCATAGACACTTTATCATGTCTAGAATCATTATTATCGTCATAGTATCGTAGTCGTTGTTTTAATCATAGAAACTTTCAAAATCGTAAAGCTTGGATTTTGGAGAAAAATGAATATTTTGGAAAACATTTATAACTTTTAGAAAGGAAATCATGTTTTGAATTCATAACTTCTAGCTTTTGAAAACAAGGACGTTATGGGAGCATTTATAAGACTATATCGTATGATTCATGCCATAGAAAGAAAGGGCTTAGCCTTACATACCTGCGCTGCGCCTTACTAGGTACGCTTATTCGTCCAACTTGTTAATCTACATTCAAAGGAGTTCACACATTCGTTAGATCCTTTGTCATATACTTGCCTTAACCTTTCAAACACATTCATTTATATTCTGCTGAAATTTCGGCAGCATCTCCCCTGTAAATACACCACCCCCGAGATTCTAACTCGGCCAAATTTAGCAACAACAATCCGAGATTGGAACTCGGCCAAACCAACAACTATATTAGCAATTCATTCTAGCAACATTCCAACATTCAATTCAATTCAATTCAATTTAATTCAATTCAATTCACATAATCTTTCAACGACTTAATCAACATATTACTTTGCCCGAAACACTCCAATTCAACAACGACCGTGTATGTCATCATCATTCATGTATGCTAACTTCAACAACAACCTTCATTCTTCATCACATAATCCATAACGACGACAACTAGAATGTCAAATAACATCGATTTACCTTAACTTACCAAAACGCCTCTTATTTGACCATAACCTCTTCTTACATATTTTCATGCATTTTCATCCATCTTTTCTATATATTACAACAACAAGCCACATACTACATATAATTAATTCAATCCTCTCACACAACACGACACATATACACGGCCAATCTTGCAACACACGGCCACACAACACTATACATATCTTTATGAATTTCACCCATTTCAACACATTACGACATGTTCAAAACGCTCATAACAATATCAACCAATACTAAATGAAATTAGTTCATTACCTAACACACAAGGCACCCCATTTTTGGCCAACACCCCAACATCCATATTGTTACGAATTTCATTCATTTTCACACTCCACAACATATACAACAATCAAATAACATTAAATAAAATTTATTCATCATGCTTGTACCAACACCCTACACTCACGGCCACAACATCAACATGCATAATTTCATGTTTTTCACCCACTTCTACATACCATAATATTCACAAACCATTTATAACATACAAAGGAAGACTAGTTCTTACCTTATCTCCTTTAAGTTTTCTCTTGGCTAAGGTCATGAATTTGTCCAAATGAATGATTTCCTTATTCCAACAACGCTTCCATGTTATAGAGGACCTTTCACTTGCTTGGAAAACTAGAAGAAAATATTTTTTTGATAAGTCTTCCATGGCTTCAATTTCTTGGCCATAGGGCCGAACCCCTCTCTTCTCTCCTTTTTTTTTTTTTCAAGTCTTCTTTTCTTGTAAGAATATGACTAATAATCATATATATATATGTATATATCATGTCAGGGGCACATGCCCTCTTTCTCTAGAATTCTCTAGGAATTTCTTCCTTTTTTCTTGAATTTTTCCCATATTGGTCAAAGAAGACTAATTGTCTTCTTATGAAAGCTTTGGCCCCATGTGTTTTTATTATTTACAATTATCCCCCACTTAATATGAAATAACCACATGCCTCACTTTCTTTCTTTGCCTAGAGTTTTCCTCCATTTTCTTGAAATTTTCTTAAATAAAAAGATGACCACTTAGCTTATCTCATAAGCTTTATCCATATGTCTTATTTTTATTTTGTCCACCATTTACCTATGTATATACACTTAGGCCCCTCGAATTTCCTCAATATTACCATTTACCATTTTGCAATTTCTCCTTTCTGCCCTTAACCATTCTCAATGTTTCCGTCCAATAATATTCATAACCAACTTGTATACAAAAATAAGTTTTGAAAATGGTCTCGCCCTTAACTCTCCACGACGACCTTGATATATCCAAACGTACGAAATACGGGCTATAACATCCTCCCCCCCTTTAGAACATTCGTCCTCGAATGTTCAACCAACCTAATGGGGTCTTGTAGCACTCCGAGGGGTGCCCTTTTTCTTCGAGTCCATTCCATATCGGTTATCCTACTTTCCTTACTATCAACCTCCTGGATCCTTACATGAGTCTTCATTCCATGTCATGGGTTTCTTTTATAGCAACTCTTTCCATCATGCCCGTTCCTTATCCTTTACCTTATTTTCCTTATAATCGAACTCCTTGACTTTTCATGAGTCATTGCTCCATATCATAGGCTTTTCTAACTCGCTGTGTCATCTCATTATCCTTGTTCTTTCCGGGTCCTTTCCTTTATATTATTGTCCCGTCACCGCACCTTAACGGAAGCCACGCCTTAGTACGCAATCCTTACTTAACGATTCGATGTAGTCATAGGCTATTTCTTTATCCTCAGGTCTATCTCTTAATATACTCATTGTTATTTCGCTTCTACTCTTCTCCCAAGTATTCTTGCGACATGCCGACATATTTTAAACTCTGATTCCAAGCTAATAGATTACCTTTTCTGACACTTGATAGTGTTGCAATTCCTTTTTAGGTCTAATATGGTCTCCCCCCTTTAGGGGACTCCTTATATGCTGATCGCCTTCGAGTATCTTCCTTCTCTTGCTATATCTTCATATGGGTTCTAAACATAGAAACTATTCCTTTGGCCCTACTTATTGGAATCGGTCCTTAAACTCCACATTTTTCCCTTTTGATCTATATTGCCACACTCTATCCCTTCTCACACCTATTTTTTTTTTAAATTCTTGGCCCAAGTAGTCTCGTGTCTTATCGATAGTTTCTCTCGGGTTTTCCCTTACTACCTTTTCTTACTTTTCTTTCACTGCGATTTCTTATCGTTCACCCTTCTGTGCCCTCTGGTCTCCTTATTTTCCAATAGCTCACTCTTTTTTTCCTTTCCCAACTATTAATATATTAGATCCTCCAGCCTTAATCTGTCGCAGAGGCACTAACAGCTTACCTTATAGCACCAGTTCCATTTACTTTCGCTATCTCTCGGGCTTTGATTCCTTTGTTTGATTAATGCCCTCCTTGCCATAGTGCCGGTTACTGGAACTCTGAGATTCACCCATACAATCATTTTGGAATATTCTACATCTTCACATATATATGTATATAATTACTATCAGCTACCCCACAAAGTACGTCCAAATCCTGTTCAAGCCTATCCTAATTCTAGGGCTGTAATGTACTCCCTGTCTCTTTACCGGGCTAATCCACCTTGTCTTACGCGTCCTCTTAAGGTTTCCAGCCATCCCATATACTCTAATTTTCTTGAGGCTACGCTAATCTCCCATTTGTCCCTTATGTCCGAATATGCAGCATTTCTTGTAAACTTCCCAGGGGGTCACCCATCATGGAATTGCTCCCACCTGAGCACGCTTAACCCAAAAACTTCACTGAGATTCGGTGTCTTAATGCTGACATTTTCACGTCTGCTTTCTATTATGTTGTGGCCATGTGAGGCATCAATATTATGGGCTGTTGTGACAGGATGGTAGTGTCATGTTATAGGGGAGACTCTGGCGTAATTTTTATAGAATTCCCGAAGACCTTAACATTCGAGGACGAATGTTCTTAAGGGGGGAAGAATGTTACACCTTGGAAAATCCTCCGTTGGTACGCAAGTGAATGAACTAGTGACGAGTACAAGTGTATGATGTTTCAATGAGTAAGAAATGACGTTTAATGACCCTAAGTGAGATTTCAAAGGCATCCGATGTGAGACGAGAAAGTTGGCTAAGATAAGGCAAAGTATTTGATAAGTATTGGAAAGGAAATGCGAGTAATGAGTTAACGAGAACTTAATGATGTCTTGAAGAAGTGTGATAACGTCCCTTACATTGGTATTGAAGTGTTGAACAAGTATTAAGAAGGTTCCACAAGGATTGGAGATCAAATGAATCGACGAAACGAATTTCGGGATCACTGGGGATTATACGGCCAAACATGCTGGCCGTATAAATTATACGGTCCGTATTTTTGGGACCGTATAAATGTACAACCAAACATACGACTCTTACAACATATACGGACCGTATATTTGGTCGGGGCTGAAAATGAATCATTAAATAAGGGGACAAAGGTTCATTTTATTTCACTTCCACTTCACACCCCTTCTCACTAAAACATCTCTCTACATATATTCCACAAGAATTCAAGGATATTTGGTGATCAACAACATAAATCAAGCGAATCAAGTGTAAGAAAACCATGAAAAATCATCCAAGGTCAAGAAATCCAAATGCAGATAAACTAGGGTTTTGCTCAAAGTGGAGTATTATCAACTAAGGGTCGTTCCTATTACATCTAAGGTAAGATTCATGATAATTATATGTTGCTTAAGGTATTGGAGAGTTGAAATACTTGGATTGTAGAAGAATATGGTGAAATGGGTCATCAATGTTGAATAGTGCCGTTTTGAGAAATAGTTCGGATTGAATCATGATTGTTGTTGTGTTGTGACATTAATGGGTTATAAATGACGTTAAGATCATGAATTAGAAATTGTATGTGAATGGACGAAATCATGTGTTATGATCTTGAATATGGAGAATTGTAAGTGAATTGAGAATATGGATAATGTAGGTGACTAAAGGGTATTGTTGTGATATGGTGAATGTATTGTTGACGTTTGGTAGTTGAATTACGATATGGAGGAATGTCGTATAAATAGAGGAGATGCTGTCCGATTTTCTCTAGCTTTAGTCATATATGCTAGCTATTGATTCTAATGATAGTATGACTTCAATGAAGGTAGAACGTGAACCTTGAAGAGGAACGTACAAGTGATAAAATAGTTGGGAGAAAAGGTATGTAAGGCTAACCCTTCTTTCATAAGGCATGGTTCTTTGGCCAAACATCTAAATCCTCTATACGAGTATGTTGTCTTTCAAATGATTTGATCTTCTGAGCTTGTAAGCTCACGATCCTTGATACGCTACGATTGTACTAAGTTCCTCGTATGACGAGTAGGCCTATTAAGGTAGATGATGACAATAATGATAATGATGACGATGATGATAACGATGTTAATAGTGATGATTCTTATGAGCTAATATGTGTATGTATCTATGTATGACCATTATTGAACCTCGAGCTTATGACGCCGGGTATGATATGTAAATAAGTATGTATACGATTACGAAACGCGCGCACACCTCTCCAGAGGGTATGGATAACCCTGAAGCCTTGGTAGGGACAGGTATGAGAAACCTTGAGCCTTGGTTGTCCAAGTATGTATGAAATACCGATCCTGCATGGTGGGGTACGCTATATAGATGATATGTATATGACATCAATATGAGTACCAATACGCTAAGTATATGTAAATGTTATGTATAGATTATGTATATGATATGAATACGAATATGATATGACTATGTATATGAATGTGAATAAAGGCAAGTAAGTGCATATGACGATGATACTGCCATCTCCCATTCGATGCTAATTCTTATGTTGCTATTTATGCTTCTATATTGATATTGGTCATGGTTTACATACTCAGTACATTCTTCATACTGACGTCCTTTTGTTTGTGGACGTTGCGTCATGCCCGCAGGTGCATAGGGAGACAGACTTGATCCATAGCTGCTTTCTCATAGATTACATAGCAGAGCTCCATTTCATTCGGAGCCATAGCTTTTGGGTACTTATTCTTTTGTGTACATAATTATGGGCATAGTGGGGTCCTGTCCCGCTCATGTGATATGTTATACTCTTCTTAGAGGCTCGTAGCCACGTGTATATGGTTAGACATGTCCGGACTTGTCGGCCTATATTTTGTATATCTTTTGGTAGCCTTGTCGGCCTATGTACATTTTTGATGTGGCCTAGATGCCAATTATGATATAAAGGCATTGTCGTCCAAAGGGACTAGTATGATGAATGAATATATTTATATGTTTAACTGTACGGCTCACCTAGATGTAAGCATAAGAGTAAGTTATGGGGTGCCCGGGTGGGCTAGCACCAGGTGCTCGTCGCGGCCCCCCAGATGGGTCGTGACAGTCTTCCATAATGAATTTATTCCTAGAATCATTGTAACACCGAGTCCCTTTGTGGCCGGGTATAATATCTATTGTGCACACCACTGATCAGTTGGGTACGAATAACACGGAGTCCCTTCGTGGTCGGGTATGCTTCCCACCGAGTCCTATTATGGTCGGGTATGCTACACACTGAGTCCTGAAAAGGCCGGGTGCGTTATAACGATGATTCTATTTATATATGGATGTATATGTATAGGTATGGAAGATCTTCTTTTGAGAAAGGGCTAAGTAAATATAATGGACGTCTCAAAAGGTGTAAATGGCTCTTCCATGTTATGTTATCCCTCATGCTTTTATCATGTTATTACGTATGCCTTACATAATCAGTACATTGTTTTTACTAACGTCCTTTTATTTGTGGACGCATCGTTCATGCCCGCAGGTGGACAGGGAGACAGACTCGACCCTTAGGCTGCTTTATCAAAGATTGTCTAGAGGAGCTCCATTTGATTCGGAGCAGCCGCTGTTGGTTCTGTTCTTTTATGTATTTATATGGGCATGGCGGGGCCCTGTCCCATCTTTATTATGTTACATACTCTTTCTAGAGGCTCGTAGACAGTTGTGTATAGCTAGATGTCTCTTAGCCTTGTCGGCTCCTATTTTGTATATTAATTTTTTTGCCTTGACGGCTTGTGTATATGTATATGGGCATCGTTGATGTTGTTGATATAAAAGTGCGTTATCCCTGTTATGTCCCGTGTTTTCGCATAATTGGAAATCGAGAAATAATTAAGACTTGTGTGTTATGAGGAAATATATTGAGTTTAGTTAAAATGTCTATGTTGTTTATGAAAATATTGGTGTGGAAATGTGGAGGAAGTCCAAGGGCAAAAATTGGAATTTCGGAAATTAGTTTCGGGAATTACAAAACGAGATTTCAACGAATTGGGCCAAGAAAAAAATTTGAAGGAAAATTTATGCCCAAGACCATGGGGTGGCCGGCCATGAGGCCTTGGCCCAAGACCCATTTAATGGTCATGTGCTTTCCATGTGCCTACTAATCAATCATGTATATAAGGTATGTAAAGCTTCCCATTTCTTCTTTTGGCATGTCTTAGTATGTTAGGTTGATATCGGAACCCCGGGAGCATTTCCGCTCCTCGAAATCCGATCTATAGAATGGCTACTATTCATTCAATTCAATTGAAGCCTAATGTTCCTATTTTGGCTAGAAAGCAATCCAACGTCCGAAACTTATGAAAATGCAATCGGATTACTTTGAAATCTTTATGTATGATCTTATAGACCCGAAATGTTCATAAATTATGTTCGCCACCTCGACTTGACCCGAGGTGGGCCCGCGAACCCCGAGATGCCTTATTAGTCCTACTAGGCTCTCTTTTTTGGATAAGCTTCGATAAAGAATCTTCGATTTTGAAATTGTCCTCTATGAAATAATGTTCGGAACACTATGATATAACAAGCTATGTTTTGAGCCATATGTACCACTTTGGAAACATTTTGTGAAATAAACTTAATACCAACTAATTATTTGACTATTTTGGTTAAAGAACTGACTTATGAAGCAATCAAGTTTTGAAAGGCTGTTTTAATATAAAAAGTGCATTGTTTGCTCACGACTCCGCTCGTGCCTTATTATGACTTCGTTCACCGGTTCCCGGGCCGGTTATGATTCGTGCGCTCTATGATGATTCGGCCGTATGCTGTGTTACGGTTCCCCGAGGCCTCGCCATAGGGTCGGGTTCCGTTTGGAGTTATGATGTGATATGGCTGTGATGTGATACGCTCATATGTGTGTGTTCGGGGATGTATGGAGATTTGAACCTTCTGGTGTTATGCTGTGTGTGGCACCAGCGTCAGAGTGGTGACCACGTTCCTGAGCTTTGCATGATTTTGTTTGCATTATGTATATATGATTTTGATAAGCATTTTGATATACTGTTCGACATTTCTCTCTTTGGTATTCTGTTCGCTTTCAGTTGTGGCCTATATTTTTGTACTCCATGCTTTACATGCTCAGTACATCTTTCGTACTAACCCCCTTCCTTCGGGGGCTGCGTTTCATGCCCGCAGGTACAGACGCCGGTGACCCACCACTGTAGGCTCCACTTCTGCTATTTCGGAGTACTCCCTTGATTCGGAGTCGACTTTTGGTATATATATCTTTCGCCATGTATATATTTCTGCATATCTGACTATCTGGGTACGGCGGGGCCCTGTCCCGTCATATGATTCTGTCGGTCAGTTTAGAGGTCTATGGACATGTCTGTGGGTTATGGTCTGTCTGTATGCTTATGTGTATATGTTGTTTGGGCGATTCCATACGCCGAGGCGGCCGGTCCGCATATGTTTTTGCATTGCTTTGATTAGCCCTGTATGGCCTCTGTTGGTGTTTGCTGTGTACAGGGTTATTCTGGTTAGTCCGAAAAACAAAGGAAACTCTACCGAAATTTTTCTGGAAATTATCTGGATTCGGAATATAGCCTTGTCGGCTTCTGCTATATATTTGAATACGTTTGATAGATGGGTTTGAGTGCCCAGATCGGGCACTAGTCACGGCCTACGGGGTTGGGTCGTGACAAAAGTGGTATCAGAGCAGTTTGTCCTCGGAATGTCTACAGGCCGTGTCTCGTAGAGTCTTGTTTATCGATGTGTTGTGTACCACATCTATAAACAGGAGGCTACAGGGCATTTAGGGTGTTACTTTTCTTTGGAATCTTAGATCGTGCGATAGAGCTGTGCTATTAGGACGATTCTGATCTGATTCGTTATTGTGTTTGCAGTGATGCCTCCGAAGAAGGCAACGGCGGCCCAGAAGGGCAAGGCGAGGATGCGAGAGACCAGTCAGGCACAGCGAGCTACCCGGGCTCGTGTTTATGATTTTCCTGAAGTCGTGCCTCATTCTGAGGGGTCCGCTACACCACCATTGGTACAGCCTGGAGCAGGTCCTTCAGCAGCTCCGGAGGCCCGAGTACCCGCTCCCGAGACTCCAGCTCCTCAGCCAGGGGCGGAGGACAGGACCCTGAGAGAGGCTGTACAGTTGCTGACCACATTGGTAGCGGGGCAGGCTCGCAGACGCGGGCGGAGGGACGATGATGATGATGACAGGCGTGACAGCCTACGGGTTCGAGAGTTCTTATTGTGTGGCCCTCCAGAGTTTTTCGGGTCGAAGCCCGATGAGGACCCCCATGATTTTATTCGGGGGATGCGGCGCTCGCTAGACTTGGTCAGGGCTTCAGAGACCGAGTCGGTCGAGTTGGCCTCGCATAGACTTCGGGATGTTGTTGCTCACTGGTATGAGTCCTGGGAGCTATCTAGGGGCGAGGGTGCTCCTCCAGCTACTTGGGACAAGTTTGTGACTGCTTTCACCCGCCACTTTCGGCCCCCAGAGTTGCGACGGGCACGGGCTGATCGATTTTTACATCTGCAGCAGAGGGGTCGGAGCGTTCGTGAGTATAATCTGGAGTTTGACTCCCTGGCCCGGTATGCACCTGCCGTAGTAGCAGATATGTCCGATCGGATGCACAGATATGTTATGGGGTTGGATCGCTATTTGATCGACGGCTGTATGGCAGTGTCATTGCAGACAGATATGGATATTGCCCGACTTCAGGCTTATGCGATGGGTATGGAGGACCGTCACAGGTCTGATTATTCTAGCAGAGATCGGGACAGGAGGCCGCCCAAGAGGGCTAGGTCCGCGGGATATTCTGGAGATTCTCGAGGCGGGCAGCCTCAGCAGCAGCAGACAGGCAGACAGCTTCCTCCGTCCGGCCGGAGTACTCAGTCTGGCGACAGGAGGTTTGATAGTGCAGGACCGCCTGGGGCCGGTCAGGGCTCCAGGGCAGCGAGTTCACAGGTGTCGAGAGGCCCCAGCCAGGCCAGACCACCCAGACCCCGTTGCTCTCATTGCGGGAAGTCTTATCCTAGGGAGTGCTATCGAGCTACTGGAGCTTGTTTTTCGTGCGGTGGTCAGGGCCATTTTATGCGAGATTGTCCGTTGGCTAGCGGTTCTGGTAGTGTGGCTCAGCCAACAGGGTCAGCCGCCGGTTCATCATCTGCTCCATCTGTTGCACGCCCTGCAGGGCGAGGTGCGCCGACACCGGCGGGACGCGGTCGAGGCCGCGGTGGCATTTCAGGTTCTAGCGGTCCCTCGAACCGCATATATGCTTTGGCCAGCCGCCAGGATCATGAGGCTTCGCCAAACGTCGTCAGAGGTACATTACTGGTTTTCTTCAGATCTGTATATGCATTGATTGACCCTAGCTCTACTTTATCATATATTTGGCCGCTCGTTGCTAGTAAAATTGGGATAGTGTCTGAGCCTATAGAGCCATTTGAGGTAGCCACACCGGTTGGAGACTTTGTTATAGCGAGAGAGGTTTATAGGGATTGTTCTGTGACTATATATGATCGTTGCACCAAAGCTGATTTGATAGAATTAGATATGCTGGAATTCGACGTTATTATGGGTATGGACTGGTTATCTTCCTGTTATGCTAATGTTGACTGCCAGAAGAAGGTTGTCCGTTTTCAGTTTCCAGGGGAACCAGTTATAGAGTGGTTCGGGTCTACAGTATCGCCGAGGGGTAAGTTTATTTCGTACCTCAAGGCTAAGAAGATGATTCAGAAAGGCAATATCTATCACTTGGTTCGTGTGCACGACACTACAGCTGAGACACCTACTATTCAGCCTGTTCCGGTCGTTAATGAATTCCCAGATGTATTTCCTGACGAGCTTCCTGGCCTTCCGCCTGAGCGGGAGATAGACTTTACTATAGAGTTGATGTCGGATACGCAGCCTATATCTATTCCTCCGTACATAATGGCACCGGCTGAATTGAAGGAGTTGAAGGAGCAGCTGAAAGATTTGTTAGATAAAGGCATTATTAGACCCAGCACATCACCCTGGGGTGCGCCGGTATTATTTGTGAGGAAGAAAGATGGGTCACTGCGGATGTGTATCGACTACCGGCAGCTAAATAAGGTGACTAGAAAGAATAAATATCCCCTCCCCCGGATTGATGACTTGTTTGATCAGCTGCATGGTACTAAGTATTTTTTGAAGGTAGATCTGCGCTCAGGTTATCATCAGGTGCGAGTGCGGGAGTCAGATCTCCCGAAGACTGCTTTCAGGACCCGGTACGGGCATTATGAGTTCAGAGTTATGTCTTTCGGGCTGACTAATGCTCCAGCGGTATTTATGGATCTGATGAATCGGGCATTTCGGCCTTTTCTGGATATGTTCGTTATTGTGTTTATTGATGATATTCTGATTTACTCGAGATCAGCCGAGGAGCATTCAGATCATTGGAGGACGGTGCTTGGTATTCTCCGTCAACAGAAGTTATACGCTAAATTCTCCAAATGTGAATTCTGGTTAACTTCTGTGGCATTCTTGGGCCATATTGTCAGCGCATATGGTATTAGGGTTGATACCCAGAAGATTGAGGCAGTACAGAATTGGCCCAGGCCTACTACACCGACAGAGGTGCGCAGTTTTCTGGGATTAGCCGGATATTATCGCAGGTTCGTGGAGGACTTTTCTTCTATTGCAGCACCACTGACGAAGCTTACTCAGAAAGCAGCGAAATTTCTGTGGACCGATGCCTGCGAGCGCAGCTTCCAGATGTTGAAAGAAAGGTTAGTTTCAGCACCAGTTTTGACTCTTCCAGAGGGATCAGATGGGTATGTGGTCTATTGTGACGCCTCTGGTATTGGGATAGGTTGTGTGTTGATGCCGCACGGTCGAGTCATAGCCTATGCTTCCCGGCAGATCAGACCGCACGAGAAGAATTATCCCACTCATGATCTTGAGTTGGCCGCAGTGATTCATGCTTTGAAGATTTGGCGGCATTATTTATATGGGGTCCATGTCGATATTTATACGGACCATAAGAGTCTCCAGTACATCTTTAAGCAGAAAGAATTGAATTTGCGGCGGAGAAGATGGCTTGAGTTACTGAAGGATTATGATGTTGATATTCTGTACCATCCTGGGAAAGCCAATGTGGTGGCGGATGCACTTAGCCGCAAGTCTATGGGCAGCTTGGCTGATGTACCATCTGGTAAGAAAGATTTGGTTCATGATATTCATCAGCTGGCCAGCCTTGGAGTTCGGTTGGCGGATTCTGGAGATTCTGGGATTTCTGTTCGTGCAGTTGCTGAATCATCTATTATGGCAGAGGTAAAGCAGCGTCAGTTCGAAGATCCTATTCTGGTTCAGTACAGAGATGTGGCCCTTAGTAAAGCAAAGACTCCGTTTGAAATTTCGCCTGAAGGGGTATTATTATATGACGGCAGACTCTGTGTACCGGACGTTGCAGGCTTACGACGGCAGATTATGGGCGAGGCACATAATGCACGGTATTCGGTTCATCCTGGTTCCACTAAAATGTATCATGATCTCAGGTGTTTGTATTGGTGGGACGGTATGAAGAAAGATATTGCCGAGTTCGTTAGTCAGTGCCCGAATTGTCAGCAAGTCAAAATTGAACACCAGAAGCCCGGTGGGTTATTACAGGAGATGGAAATTCCAGCCTGGAAATGGGAGATGATTAATATGGACTTCGTTGTTGGGCTACCGCGCACTCCACGCAGGTACCACTCTATTTGGGTTATTGTTGACCGATTGACGAAATCAGCCCATTTTCTTCCGATTCGGACTACTTATTCGGCTGAGGACTATGCTAGATTGTATATCAGAGAGATAGTTAGACTTCACGGAGTCCCTGTGTCTATTATTACTGACCGAGGTGCCCAGTTCACGGCAAATTTCTAGAGGTCATTTCAGGAGGGATTAGGGACTCAGGTGAGCCTCAGTACAGCCTTTCATCCTCAGTCCGACGGGCAGGCCGAGCGCACTATTCAGACGCTCGAAGATATGTTACGGGCCTGCGTTATTGATTTCAGAGGCAGCTGGGATGATCATTTGCCACTTATTGAGTTTGCCTATAATAACAGCTATCACTCCAGCATTCAGATGGCACCATACGAGGCCCTTTATGGCAGAAAATGCAGATCACCGATTGGTTGGTTCGACGTGGGCGAGACTAAGCTGATTGGGCCAGATATGATCCAGGAAGCTGTAGACAAGGTAAAGCTTATTCGGGAGCGATTACTGGCTGCACAGAGTCGACAGAAAGCATATGCAGACAGACGACGTCGACCACTAAAGTTCCAGATTGGCGACTGGGTATTTCTGAAGGTGTCGCCTATGAAGGGTGTTATGAGATTCGGTAGAAAGGGTAAGTTGAGCCCGCGGTATATCGGGCCGTATCAGATCATTCGGAAGATAGGCAAGGTCGCCTATGAGCTAGACTTACCATCCGATTTGGAGGCCGTACACCCGGTATTTCATGTGTCTATGCTGCGAAAATGTATTGGTGATCCTTCCATGATATTCCCAGTGGATGATATTCAGGTAACGGAGCATTTGTCTTATGAAGAGCAGCCTGTAACTATTCTGGATCGACAGGTGAGGAGACTACGCACTAAGGAAGTGCCTTCTGTTAAAGTCCTGTGGCGCAACAACAATCGGGAAGAGATGACTTGGGAGGCGGAGGTCGAGATGAAGAAGAAATACCCCCACTTGTTTCCTGCAGCCACAGGTAATTTAAACCTTCAAATTTGTTGTATTGATAGACGAATGAATTGTGTGTGCTAACTATAAAGGGAGACTCCCCCGTTATATTATAAGATTAATTTAACATTCGGGGACGAATGTTCTTAAGGGGGGGAGAATGTTATGTCCCGTGTTTTCGCATAATTGGAAATCGAGAAATAATTAAGACTTGTGTGTTATGAGGAAATATATTGATTTTAGTTAAAATGTCTATGTTGTTTATGAAAATATTGGTGTGGAAATGTGGAGGAAGTCCAAGGGCAAAAATTGGAATTTCGGAAATTAGTTTCGGGAATTACAAAACGAGATTTCAACGAATTGGGCCAAGAAAAAAAATTGAAGGAAAATTTAAGCCCAAGACCATGGGGTGGTCGGCCATGAGGCCTTGGCCCAAGACCCATTTAATGGTCATGTGCTTTCCATGTGCCTACTAATCAATCATGTATATATGCATACTTATCCATAGATAATTCAAGAAGCAAAATTAAAAACTCATCCTTGAGTTCTTGAACCCTTCGGCCGAACCCCATTCCACAAAAAAAAAAAATCCTAGCCTTGTTTTGGTTCTAAAAATATTATTCTTCTCATATTTGTAGTAAGTTCAAGACGCTCTTCGACGGGGTACAATTAGTTTGGTGAAAGGAGTACGTTTGCGACAAGTCGGAAATTCAAGAAAAGGTATGAATTTTGTTACTTTAATGTTGTGGAATTGGTATAAATGTGTTAAGGATTGGGAATAGACGAGAATCCCGTAATTTGGATGTGTGTATGAAGCCGTGTGTGCATGTGTGTTTAGTGAAGTGGCCGTGAGCCACAAGGTGTGTAAGGCAAGGTGAAATTGAATTGTTAGTTCGTTAGTTGCGTCGTTGTGACATTTATGACGTAAATGAATGTTTAGCGAATTGAATTGGCGTTGGAAAATGATTGCGGATTATTATGGGAAAGTATATAATTTCGGTATATTTGTGTATATCATTGTATATCCATGATATTAAGGCTTTAAATATGACTTATGGTTGTTGTTAATGAATCCGGAATGAAATAATGCAAGTTAGTATGTTCGTCGTAATTGTTGACGTCTTGAAAGGAATATGGAAAGTGACGAACTTCTTGAATTTATGTATAATGTTTGGAATATGATTGGAATATGTTTGGATAACCTTGAATGAGTGTATGAATACAATAATGTGGACATATGTTTGGAATTGTGAAGTTTGAATGGAAGTTGTCAACTTATATAGTAAGGAAGAATATTGAAGTTAAAGTGCTTTAGTTGTGGTTTGTGTTGTTTGTGATGTTTGGGTTGTTGTTGTTGATGTATTTTGAGCCGAGCTAAGTCTCGGGGGTGTTAGATATATAGGGGAAATGCTGCCGAAATTTCGGTAGGCAAAAAAATGAAGTTAATGGGATTTTCAAGCTTAAGAATCTCTAATAGGTAACTTTGACCATTTGCAGATTCTGGACGAATCGGGATTTGAGTTTGGGGTGAGCATAAGACGTTTATAAGGTATGTAAAGCTTCCCATTTCTTCTTTTGGCATGTCTTAGTATGTTAGGTTGATATCGAAACCCCGGGAGCATTTCCGCTCCTCGAAATCCGATCTATAGAATGGTTACTATTCATTCAATTCAATTGAAGCCTAATGTTCCTATTTTGGCTAGAAAGCAATCAAACGTCCGAAACTTATGAAAATGCAATCGGATTACTTTGAAATCTTTATGTATGATCTTATAGACCCGAAATGTTCATAAATTATGTTCGCCACCTCGACTTGACCCGAGGTTGGCCCGCTAACCCCGAGATGCCTTATTAGTCCTACTAGGCTCTCTTTTTTGGATAAGCTTCGATAAAGAATCTTCGATTTTGAAATTTTCCTCTATGAAATAATGTTCGGAACACTATGATATAACAAGCTATGTTTTGAGCCATATGTACCACTTTGGAAACATTTTGTGAAATAAACTTTAGTACCAACTAATTATTTGACTATTTTGGTTAATGAACTGACTTATGAAGCAATCAAGTTTTGAAAGGCTATTTTAATATAAAAAGTGCATTGTTTGCTCACGACTCCGCTCGTGCCTTATTATGACTTCGTTCACCGGTTCCCGGGCCGGTTATGATTCGTGCGTTCTATGATGATTCGGCCGTATGCTGTGTTACGGTTCCCCGAGGCCTCGCATAGGGCCGGGTTCTATTTGCAGTTATGCTGTGATATGGCTGTGATGTGATACGCTCATATGTGTGTGTTCGGGGATGTACGGAGATTTGAACCTTCTGGTGTTATGCTGTCTGTGGCACCAGCGTCGGAGTGGTGACCACGTTCCTGAGCTTTGCATGATTTTGTTTGCATTATGTATATATGATTTTGATAAACATTTTGATATACTGTTCGGCATTTCTCTCTTTGGTATTCTGTTCGCTTTCAGTTGTGGCCTATATTTTTGTACTCCATGCTTTACATGCTCAGTACATCTTTCGTACTGACCCCCTTCCTTCGGGGGCTGCGTTTCATGCCCGCAGGTACAGACGCCGGTGACCCACCACTGTAGGCTCCACTTCTGCTATTTCGGAGTACTCCCTTCATTCGGAGTCCACTTTTGGTATATATATCTTTCGCCATGTATATATTTCTGCATATCTGACTATCTGGGTACGGCGGGGCCCTGTCCCGTCATATGATTCTGTCGGTCAGTTTAGAGGTCTGTGGACATGTCTGTGGGTTATGGTCTGTCTGTATGCTTATGTGTATATGTTGTTTGGGCGATTCCATACGCCGAGGCGGCCGGTCCGCATATGTTTGTGCATTGCTTTGATTAGCCCTACGTGGCCTCTGTTGGTGTTTGCCGTGTACAGGGTTATTCTGGTTAGTCCGAAAAACAAAGGAAACTCTGCCGAAATTTTTCTGCAAATTATTTGTATTCGGAATATAGCCTTGTCGGCTTCTGCTATATATTTGAATACGTTTGATAGATGGGTTTGGGTGCCCAGATCGGGCACTAGTCACGGCCTACGGGGTTGGGTCGTGACAATCCCGATGAGATTTGTATTATTGATGCATCGGAATTACGAGTTAGCCATATGGCTCACCTAGATATGATTATGAAGGTATGATGAGGGGTGCCCGATGGGGAAGCTTCGGGTGCCCGTCGTGGCCCTCCGGTGGGGTCGTGAAAATAGTGGTATCAGATAAGTTCATCCTAGAAAGTGTCTATGAGTTGTGTCCAGTACAGTCTTGTTTATGGGTGTGTTGTGCGCCACACTTATAAACAAGAGGCTGTGGGTATTTAGAATGAATGACCTTCGTTTCTTCATAGATCCTATGGTAGAGCCATGATATAAGGATATTCTTCTTTTCTTAACCATGTGTTATGTATTTCAGTGATGCCTATAAAGAGAAAAGCTACAGCAGCCTAAAAGGGCAAGACAGTGGCAGGAAGGCGGACTGAGAGAGTACCGCCAACAGATATAGAGGAGGGTGAGTCCCAGACTGAGGTTCTATCTCGGTCCTCTCACTCATTACCTGCTTCAGAGGATCATGAGGGAGCCTTAGCCCTAGCTCCGACACCCCTAGTCCCTTCACCGGATGCCTCAGGAAAAGTGATGAAAGAGGCCATTCATTTACTGACTCAGTTAGTCGCCGTTCAGGCCTAGCGGCAAGGTACGGGTCATGGTGATAGGGCTGTGAGTGCTAGAGCCCGTTATTTTATTAGCTTGAACCCTCTGAAATTCTTCGGGTCAAAATCGGATGAGGCTCTTCAAAGCTTTATTGATGGAATGCTGAGGACACTTCAGTTGATGCATGCTTCAGACGTCAAATCGGTAGAGTTGGCTTCCTATAGACTACGGGATTTTGTGGTTCATTGGTATACTATTCGGATGTCTTCTAGAGGAGTCAATGCACCTTTGTCGGTATGGCAAGAGTTTGTTGATGCTTTCCTTCGACACTACTTGCCGCCAGAGGTTCGGCGGGCTAGAGCTGACAGGTTCTTGAATCTTAGGCAAGGAAGTACGAGTGCCCTAGAGTATAGTCTCTACTTCAATTCTTTAGCTAGGCATGCTCCGGCCATGATAGTGGATATGGAAGACCGTGTTCATCGGTTTGTGAGTGGCTTAGGGCCACATTTGATGGATGAGTGCTTGACTGTGTCACTTCAATATAGTATGGACATTTATGGCATTCAAGCCCACACCTAGAATTTGGAGGAACGGCAAGAACCGCAAAGAAGCGAGCGTGAGCAAGATAGAGGTTATAGCAAGATGGATAGATATTCGAGTATGACTAGCGAGTTCAGAGGAGGGAAAAGATAGCAGTTTTCTAGGCATTCAGGCCATTCCATGACTAGTGCGCCTCCATGGTTTACGGGCCAGAGATTTGATAGGCCTATCCACTATAGACCGGGTCAGAGTTTTAGAGCTTCGGGTTCTCAGTAAAGAGGTGACTCGGGCCAGGCAAGACTACCCCTACCGCGATATTCTCAGTGTGGGAAGCTACATTGGGGTCAGTACCGATTAGGTTCAGATCCTTGTTATGCATGCGGTCAGCCAAGCCACATGGCGCTTGACTGCCCCTCGAGAGGTACTAGATGTATGGTTCAGGCCACAGGGTCAGCAGCTGGGTCTTCATCATCTATACGCCCTCCGGGGCAAGGCTTACAGACACCAGTTAGTCGTGGTAGTGGTAGACTAAGAGGCCTAGTTTGAGTGGACCTTAGCACCGTATTTATGCACTGGCTAGGCAACAGGATCTTGAGTCCTCCCCTGATGTTGTCACATGTATATTATCGGTATTTTCTCATGACGTATATGCATTGATTGATCCAGGCTCCACATTGTCATATGTTACTCCTTATATTTTTGGTCGATTTGGGGTGAAATCGGAGTCAATCAAACTTTTTGAGGTATCGACGCCTGTTGGTGATCCGGTGACAGCTAACTGAGTTTATAGAAATTGTGTAGTTGTGATTTGTGATCATCGTATTATGGCTGATTTACATGAGTTGAAAATGGTGGATTTTGATGTGATCATAGGCATGGATTGGCTTCTTGCTATGCCAATGTTGATTGTAGAACAAAAATAGTTCGCTTCCAGTTTCTGGGAGAACCAGCTTTGGAATTGAAGGGAAATACAACATCTTCGAAAGGTAGGTTTATTTCCTATCTCAAGGCAAGGAAGATGATTGCAAAAGGTTGTATTTATCAATTAGTCCGGGTTCAAGATATAGAAGCCGAATCGCCGACTCTTCAGTCTGTCCCCGTAGTGAATGAGTTTCCGGATGTATTCCCGGATGGGCTTCCAGGCCTTCCTCCGGAGCGAGAGATTGATTTTGCTATTGATGTGCTACCAGATACTAAACCCATATCTATTCCTACTTATAGAATAGGTCCCGCAGTGTTGAAAGAGTTGAAGGAGCATGTCACGACCCAGCCCCGTGGGCCGCGACTGGCACCCTACCTGGGTACCCAGATCGAATCACATTTTCATTTACCAAATCCGAACGTATTTCAGAATTTCATAAAAGTCATATCAACATAGGTTATATCAAAATATGTCATAAGCGGTCGCACAAATGAAAATGTCGTATCGAATCCAAACGGAGCGGCGGAATAGACATCGCCGGTCATAAGTGCAAATATAAGCATAAGGGCCATTTAGGGCCATCATAAAAAACTGACCGCTGTAAGACAAGAAAACAAAATCAAACAAACATACATAGGACCCTCGCCCCACATATATGACTACAGGCCTCTACGAATTCAAAACAAAGACATATGGCGAGACAGGGCCCCGCCGTACCCAAATAGTCAAATGTACAGAATATATACATAGCAAAAGAAGTCTGTACCAAAAGTGGACTCCGAGTCAAGAAGGAGTACTCCGAAATAGCAGAGAGTGAAGCCTACAGTGGAGGATCACCAATATCTGTACCTACGGGCATGAAACGCAGCCCCCGAAGAAAGGGGGTCAGTATGAAATATGTACTGAGTATGTAAAGCACGGAGTACAGAAATATGAGCCAAAATTGAAAGCAAACCGGATATCAAAAGGGAAGTACCAATCAGTATGTTAAAATCCATATCAAATCATATACATATACATAATGCAAACGAAATCATGCAAATGCTCAAGAACGTGGTCGCCACTCCGATGTTGGCGCCACACACAACATAACACTAGAAGGTTTCGAATCTCCATACATCCCCGAACACAAACATAAGTGAGCGTATCGCATCACTAGCCATATCACAGCATAACTCCAAATGGAACCCGGCCTTATGGCGAGGCCTCGGTAACCGTAACACAGCATACGGCCGAATTATCATAGGGCGCACGAATCATAACCGGCCCGGGAACCGGTGAACTAAGTCATAGTAAGGCACGAGCGGAGTCGTGAGCAAACAAATGCAAATCATATTTCAAAATAGCCTTTCAAAACATAATGATTTCATAAGTCATTTCATAACCCAAAATAATCGAATACTTAGCTGATACGAAGGTTTATTTCACAAAATGTTTCCAAAGTGGTACGTATGGCTCAAAACAAAACATAACATATCATAATAGTCAAAACATAATTCATAGAGGGAAGTCTCAAAGTCGAAGATCTCATATCGAAGTTCATCCAAAAAGAGAGCCCGATAGGACAAATAGGGCGTCTCGGGGTTAGCGGGCTCACCTCGAGCGAAATTGAGGTGGCGAACATAATTTACGAACATTTAGAGGCTAAAGATCATACATAATGATTTCAAAGTGACCCGATCACATTTCGATAGGTTTCGGACATTTGGTTGCATTCTAGCCAAAATAGAGCCTTTAGGCTTCAATTGAATTGAATGAATAGTAGTGGTTTTGTAGATCGGGTTTCGAGGAACAGAAATGCTCCGGAGGTTCCGATATTCACCTAACATACTAAGACATGCCAAACGAAGAAGTGGGAAGCTTTACATACCTTATGGACGTCTTATGCTTTCCTTAAAATCAAATCCCGTTTCGTCCAAAATCTGCAAATGGTCAAAGTTACCAATTAGAGATTCTTAGGCTTAAGATTTCCATTAACTTGATTTTTGTCTACCGAAATTTCGGCAGCATTTCCCCTATATATCTAACACCCCCGAGACTTAGCTCGGCTCAATAAACATCAACAACAACAACCCAAACGTTATCAAACAACACAAACCATAATCAAATCATTCTAGCTTCAAAGTTCTATCTTACTACCCAACTTGGCAACTTTCATTCAAACTCCACAATTCCAAACTTATATCCACATTATTGTATTCATTCACTCATTTAAGATTATTCAATCACATCCCAATTATGTTCCAAACCATATACAAAATTTCCCGAAGTTCATTACTTTCCATATTCTATCCAAAACATCAAAAGCCACGACGAACATTCTAACTTGCATCGTTTCATTCCGAATTCACTAACATCAACTATAAGTTACATTTAAGTCTTTTAGTATCATAGATGTACAATGATATACACAAATATACCAAAGGTATATACTTTCCGATAATGTTCCGAAATCATTTTCCAACACCAATTCAATTCGTTAAACAATCATTTACGTCATAAATGTCACAACAACACAATAAACAAACCAAACAGGATCAATTCACATTTCTTTCTTCTTCCTAGGGCACACGGCCATGACATCAAATATACATACACCCACGGTTTTGCAAACACATCAAAATGACAGAATTCTCGTCTATTCTCAATCCTTAACACATTCATACCAATTCCATAACATTAGAGTAACAAAATTCTTACCTTTTCTTGAAAATCCGACTTGTCGCAAACGTGACTCTTCCGCCAAATAAATTATATCACGTTGAAGAGCGTCTTGAATACACTACAAATATGGGAAGAACAAGATTTTTGGATGAGAATCAAAGCTAGGAAAATTATTTTTGTTTCTTGGAGAGGGTTCGGCCGAGAGCCTCTTGGCTTGGAGCTCTTCAATTTTTTTTTTTGTGTTTGTTTGGTTTCTTGAAGATTCTAAAGACCAAGCATGATATATATCTATATAAGAGTCATGTTCATAGCACATGACATTAAAAAAAAATGGGTTTGGGCCAAGCCAAGTGGCCGGCCACCCCATTACTCTTGGGCCTAAATTTTCTTTTATTTTTGTTGAGCCCAATTCGTTAAAACTCTCGTTTTGTAATTCCCGAAACTAATTCCCGAAATTCCAAATTTGACCTCAGCCTCCCCCGATGTCTCCGCACCAATACTTTCATAAACGACATAGACATATTAACTAGAATCAAATTATTACCTTTTAACATACAAGTCTTAATTATTTCTCGAATTCCAATTATACGAAAACACGGGACATAACATTCTCCCCTTATAAGGTCTTATGACCAAGGCGGGGGAGTTCTTTATTGTTAGTGGCATACAAAATTATTTTTATCAACCAACATAACAAACTGAAAGGTTTAGATTACCTGTGGACGTCGGGAACAAATGGGGGTATTTCTTCTTCATCTCGTCCTCCGCCTCCCAAGTCATCTCCTCCCGATTATTGTTGTGCCACAGGACTTTGACGGAGGGCACTTCTTTAGTGCGTAGTCTCCGCACCTGTCGATCCAGAATAGATACAGGTTGCTCGTCATAAGATAGCTGCTCCGTCACCTGAATGTCATCAACTGGGAATATCCTGGAAGGATCACCAATACATTTTCGCAACATAGACACATGAAACACCGGGTGTACGGCCTCCAAGTCGGATGGTAAGTCTAGCTCATAGGCGACCTCGCCTATCTTTCGAACGATCTGATACGGCCCAATGTACCGAGGGCTCAACTTACCCTTTCTACCGAATCTCATGACACCCTTCATGGGCGACACCTTCAGGAATACCCAGTCGCCAATCTGGAACTCTAACGGTCGACGTCGTCTATCTGCATAAGCTTTCTGTCGACTCTGAGCAGCCAATAATCGTTCACGAATAAGCTTTACCTTATCTACAGCTTCCTGGATCACATCTGGCCCAATCAGCTTAGTCTCGCCCACGTCAAACCAACCAATAGGAGATCTGCATTTTCTACCATAAAGGGCTTCATACGGTGCCATCTGAATGTTGGAGTGATAACTATTATTATAGGCAAACTCAATAAGCGGCAAATGATCATCCCAGCTGCTCTTGAAATCAATAACGCAGGCCCGCAACATATCTTCTAGTGTCTGAATAGTGCGCTCGGCCTGCCCGTCGGACTGAGGATGAAAAGTTGTACTGAGGCTCACCTGAGTCCCTAATCCCTCCTGGAATGACCTCCAGAAATTTGCCGTAAACTGGGCACCTCGGTCGGTAATAATAGATATAGGGACTCCGTGAAGTCTGACTATCTCTCTGATGTACAATCTAGCGTAGTCCTCAGCCGAATAAGTAGTCCGAACCGGAAGGAAATGGGCTGATTTCGTCAATCTGTCAACAATAACCCAAATAGAATCATACCTGCGTGGAGTGCGCGGTAACCCAACAACGAAATCCATATTAATCATCTCCCATTTCCAGGCAGGAATTTCCATCTCCTGTAATAATCCACCGGGCTTCTGATGCTCGATCTTAACTTGCTGGCAGTTCGGGCACTGACTAACAAACTCAGCAATATCTTTCTTCATGCCGTCCCACCAATACAAACACCTGAGATCCCGATACATTTTAGTGGAACCAGGATGAACAGAATACCGTGCATTATGGGCTTCGCCCATAATCTGCCGCCGTAAGCCCGCAACATCCGGTACACAGAATCTGCCGTCATATAATAATACTCCTTCAGGCGAGATCTCAAACTGAGTCTTTGCTTTATTAAGAGCCACATCTCTGTACTGAATCAAAAGAGGATCTTCAAACTGGCGCTGCTTTACCTCCTGAATAATAGATGATTCAGCAACTGCACGAACAGAAATTCCAGAATCTCCAGAATCTGCCAAACGAACTCCGAGGCTGGCCAGCTGATGAATATCACGAACCAACTCTGAGGCTGGCCAGCTGCCTACGGACTTGCGGCTAAGTGCATCAGCTACCACATTGGCTTTCCCCGGATGGTACAGAATATCAACGTCGTAATCCTTTAGTAACTCAATCCATCTCCGCTGCCGCAAATTTAGCTCCTTCTGCTTAAAAATATACTGGAGACTCTTATGGTCCGTATAAATATTAACATGGACCCCATATAAATAATTCCGCCAAATCTTCAAAGCATGAATTACTGCGGCTAACTCAAGATCATGGGTGGGATAATTCTTCTCGTGCGGTCTGAGCTGCCGGGAAGCATAGGCTATGACTCGACTGTGCTGCATCAATACACAACCTATCCCAATACCAGAGGCGTCACAATAGACAACATACCCGTCAGGTCCCTCTGGAAGAGCCAATATTGGGGCCGTAACCAATCTCTCTTTCGGCATCTGAAAGCTGCGCTCGCAGGCATCGGTCCACTGACATTTTGCTGCTTTCTAAGTAAGTCTCGTCAATGGTGCTGCAATAGAAGAAAAATCCTCCACAAACCTGCGATAATAACCAGCTAACTCTATCAGATCAGCCTTAGTGCAACGATTATAAATAGTCACAGAACAATCCCTATAGATCTGTCTCGCTATAACAAAATCCCCAACCGGCGTAGCTACCTCAAATAGCTCTATAGGCTCAGACACTATCCCAATTTTACTAGCAACGAGCAGGGAAATATATGATAAAGTAGACCCAGGGTCAATCAATGCATATACAGATCTGGAGAAAACCAGTAATGTACCTGTGACGACGTTTGGCGAAGCCTCCTGATCCTGGCGGCTGGCCAAAGCATATATGCGGTTCGAGGGACCACTAGAACCTGAAACGCCACCGCGGCCTCGACCGTGTCCCGCCGGTGTCGGCGCACCTCGCCCTGCAGGGCGTGCAACAGATGGGGCAGATGATGAACCCGCGGCTGACCCTGTCGGCTGAGCCACACTACCAGAACCGCTGGCCAACGGACAATCTCTCATAAAATGGCCCTGACCACCGCACGAAAAACAAGCTCCAGTAGCTCGATAACACTCCCCAGGATGAGACTTCCCGCAATGAGAACAACGGGGCCTGGGTGGTCTGGCCTGGCTGGGGCCTCTGGATACCTGTGAACCTGCCGCTCTGGAGCTCTGACCGGCCCCAGACGGTCCCGCACTATCAAATCTCCGGCTGCCTGACTGAGTACTCCGGCCGGATGGAGGTAGCTGTCTACCTGACTGCTGCTGCTGAGGCTGTCCGCCTCGAGAATCCCCGGAATAACCTACGGACCTAGCCCTCTTGGGCGGCCTCCTATCCCGGTCTCTACCAGAATGATCAGACCTGTGACGGTCCTCCATACCCATCGCATAGGCCTGAAGTCGGGCAATGTCCATATATGTCTGCAATGACACTGCCATACAGCCGTCGATCAAATACCGATCCAATCCCATAACATATCTGTGCATCCGATCGGACATATATGCTACCACGGCCGGTGCATATCGGGCCAGAGAATCAAACTCAAGATTATACTCGCGAACACTCCGACCCCTCTGTTGCAAATGTAAGAATCGGTCGGCCCGTGCCCGCCGCAACGCTGGGGGTAGAAAGTGGCTGGTGAAAGCTGTCACAAACTGGTCCCACGTAGCTGGGGGAGCACCCTCACCCCTGGATAATTCCCAAGTCTCATACCAGTGAGTGGCAACATCTCGAAGCCTGTGCGAAGCCAGCTTGACCGACTCGGTCTCTGAAGCCCTGACCAAGTCCAGTGAGCGCCGCATCCCCCGAACAAAGTCATGGGGGTCGTCGTCGGGCTTAGACCCGAAAAACTATGGAGGGCCACATAATAAAAACTCCCGAACTCTCAGGCTGTCCCGCCTGTCGTCATCATTATCGTCCCTCCGCCCGCATCGGCGAGCCTGTCCTGCCACCAGTGTAGTCATCAACTGTACAGCCTCCCTCAGGGTCCTATCCTCCGCCCCTGGCTGAGGAGCTGGAGTCTCAGGAGCGGGTACACGGACCTCTGGAGCTGCTGAAGGTCCTGCTCCAGGCTGTACTAGTGGGGGTGTAGCAGACCCCTCAGAATGAGGCACAACCTCAGGCAAATCATAAACACGAGCCCGGGTAGATCGCTGTGCCTGACTAGTCTCTCCCATCCTCGCTTTGCCCTTCTGGGCCGCTGTTGCATTCTTCGGAGGCATCACTGCAAACACAATAGCGAGTTAGATCAGAATCACCCTAATAGCACAGCTCTATCGCACGATCTAAGATTCCAAAGAAAGTAACATCCTAAATGCCCTGTAGTTCCCTGTTTATAGATGTGGTGCACAACACATCGATAAACAAGACTCTACGAGACACGGCCTGTAGACATTCCGAGGACAGACTGCTCTGATACCACTTTTGTCACGACCCAGCCCCGTGGGCCGCGACTGGCACCCTACCTGGGTACCCAGACCGAATCACATATTCATTTACCAAATCCGAATGTATTTCAGAATTTCATAAAAGTCATATCAACATAGGTTATATCAAAATATGTCTTAAGCGGTCGCACAAATCAAAATGTCGTATCGAATCCAAACGGAGCGGCGGAATAGACATCGCCGGTCATAAGTGCAAATATAAGCATAAGGGCCATTTAGGGCCATCATAACAAACTGACCGCTGTAAGACCAGAAAACAAAATCAAACAAACATACATAGGACCCTCGCCCCACATATATGACTACAGGCCTCTACGAATTCAAAACAAAGACATATGGCGAGACAGGGCCCCGCCATACCCAAATAGTCAAATGTACAGAATATATACATAGCAAAAGAAGTCTGTACCAAAAGTGGACTCCGAGTCAAGAAGGAGTACTCCGAAATAGCAGAGAGTGAAGCCTACAGTGGAGGATCACCAATATCTGTACCTACGGGCATGAAACGCAGCCCCCGAAGAAAGGTGGTCAGTACGAAATATGTACTGAGTATGTAAAGCACGGAGTACAGAAATATGAGCCAAAACTGAAAGCAAACCGGATATCAAAAGGGAAGTACCAATCAGTATGTTAAAATCCGTATCAAATCATATACATATACATAATGCAAACGAAATCATGCAAACGCTCAAGAACGTGGTCGCCACTCCGACGCTGGCGCCACACACAGCATAACACGAGAAGGTTTCGAATCTCCGTACATCCCCGAACACAAACATAAGTGAGCGTATCGCATCACTATCCATATCACAGCATAACTCCAAACGGAACCCGGCCCTATGGCGAGGCCTCGGGAACCGTAACACAGCATACGGCCGAATTATCATAGGGCGCACGAATCATAACCGGCCCGGGAACCGTTGAACGAAGTCATAGTAAGGCACGAGCGGAGTCGTGAGCAAACAAATGCAAATCATATTTCAAAATAACCTTTCAAAACATAATGATTTCATAAGTCATTTCATAACCCAAAATAATCGAATACTTAGCTGATACGAAGGTTTATTTCACAAAATGTTTCCAAAGTGGTACGTATGGCTCAAAACAAAACTTAACATATCATAATAGTCAAAACATAATTCATAGAGGGAAGTCTCAAAGTCGAAGATCTTATATCGAAGTCCATCCAAAAAGAGAGCCCGATAGGACAAATAGGGCGTCTCGGGGTTAGCGGGCTCACCTGGAGTCAAATTGAGGTGGCGAACATAATTTACGAACATTTAGAGGCTAAAGATCATACATAATGATTTCAAAGTGACCCGATCACATTTCGATAGGTTTCGGACATTTGGTTGCATTCTAGCCAAAATAGAGCCTTTAGGCTTCAATTGAATTGAATGAATAGTAGTCGTTTTGTAGATCGGGTTTGGAGGAGCAGAAATGCTCCGGAGGTTCCGATATTCACCTAACATACTAAGACAAGCCAAACGAAGACGTGGGAAGCTTTACATACCTTATGGACGTCTTATGCTTTCTTTAAAATCAAATCCCGTTTCGTCCAGAATCTGCAAATGGTAAAAGTTACCAATTAGAGATTCTTAGGCTTAAGATTTCCATTAACTTGATTTTTATCTACCGAAATTTCGGCAGCATTTCCCCTATATATCTTACACTCCCGAGACTTAGCTCGGCTCAATAAACATCAACAACAACAACCCAAACGTGATCAAACAACACAAACCATAATCAAATCATTCTAGCTTCAAAGTTCTATCTTACTACCCAACTTGGCAACTTTCATTCAAACTCCACAATTCCAAACTTATATCCACATTATTGTATTCATTCACTCATTTAAGATTATTCAATCACATCCCAATTATGTTCCAAACCATATACAAAATTTCCTGAAGTTCATTACTTTCCATATTGTATCCAAAACATCAAAAGCCACGACGAACATTCTAACTTGCATCGTTTCATTCCGAATTCACTAATATCAACTATAAGTCACATTTAAAGTCTTTTAGTATCATAGATGTGCAATGATATACACAAATATATCAAAGGTATATACTTTCCGATAATGTTCCAAAATCATTTTCCAACACCAATTCAATTCGTTAAACAATCATTTACGTCATAAATGTCACAACAACACAATAAACAAACCAAACAAGATCAATTCACATTTCTTTCTTCTTCCTAGGGCACACGGCCATGACATCAAATATACATACACCCACGGTTTTGCACACACATCAAAACGACGGAATTCTCGTCTATTCTCAATCCTTAACACATTCATACCAATTCCATAACATTAGAGTAACAAAATTCTTACCTTTTCTTGAAAATCCGACTTGTCGCAAACGTGATTCTTCCGCCAAATAAATTATATCACGTTGAAGAGCGTCTTGAATAAACTACAAATATGGGAAGAACAAGATTTTTGGATGAGAATCAAAGCTAGGAAAATTATTTTTGTTTCTTGGAGAGGGTTCGGCCGAGAGCCTCTTGGCTTGGAGCTCTTCAATTTTTTTTTTGTGTTTGTTTGGTTTCTTGAAGATTCTAAAGACCAAGCATGATATATATCTATATAAGAGTCATGTGCATAGCACATGACATTAAAAAAAAATGGGTTTGGGCCAAGCCAAGTGGCCGGCCACCCCATTACTCTTGGGCCTAAATTTTCTTTTATTTTTGTTGAGCCCAATTCGTTAAAACTCTCGTTTTGTAATTCCCGAAACTAATTCCCGAAATTCCAAATTTGACCTCGGCCTCCCCCGATATCTCCGCACCAATACTTTCATAAACGACATAGACATATTAACTAGAATCAAATTATTGCCTTTTAACATACAAGTCTTAATTATTTCTCGAATTCCAATTATACGAAAACACGGGACATAACAGAGCAATTGAAGGAATTGCTTGAGAAAGGCTTTATTAGGCTTAGTTCATCGCCGTGGGGAGCACCCGTGTTGTTTGTAAGAAAGAAAGATGGCTCCTTGCAAGTATGTATTGATTACAACTAAATAATGTGACGATCAAGAATAAATATCCGCTTCCAAGGATTGATTTATTCGATCAATTGTAGGGCCAAATGGTTTTTAAACATAGACTTGGGCTCCGGGTATCACCAAGTGAGTGTCACGACCCAACTAAGGGGCCGCGACGAGCACCCGGTGCTATCCCACCCGTGCACCCCTTGACAGACTTTTGCATAATATCTAGGTGAGCCATATATTTAAAACATACATTTCTATTCATCCATCATACTAGTCCCCTTGGACAACAAGATTCTTTTTATCATCATAGGCATTTATGCCACATCAATGTACATGGACCGACGAGGCCAACAAAATGATACACAAAATATAGGCCGACAAGGCCTGACATATCTACCCATATACACGTGACTACGAGCCTCTAAGGAAAGTATAACATAACACATGAGCGGGACAGGACCCCGCTATGCACATACTATGTACACAAAAGAATAAGTACCCAAAGCTATGACTCCGAATGAAATGGAGCTCTGCTATGTAATCACTGAGAATGTAGCTACGAATCAACTCTATCTCCCTGGCTACCTGCGGGCATGATGCAGCGTCCACAAGCAAAAGGACGTCAGTACGAAGAATGTACCGAGTAAGTAAAGCATGATCATCATCAATATAAAAGCGTAATAGATAACATATGAAACAGTATAGGAGGGGAGACAATAGCATCGTTGCCATGGCACTTACTTGCTTTCCATAGGGGCGTTTCTTTCTTATCGCGTATCCGTATACATAGTCTTATTCATTCGTATTCATACTCATATTCATATCGTCTACATCTCATATACATTGCTTATACATAGCCTTTGCGCAACATTTACATATACTCAACATATTCGCATTCATATTGATGTAATATATATATATATATACATATACATATAGCCTTTATATAGCGTATCCGACCATGAAGGATCGGTGTTTCATACATCCTTGGCCAACCAAGGCTCAAGGTTATACCTACCTGGCCCTACCAAGGCTTCAGGGTTATCCGTACCTTCTACAGAAGTGCGAGCGCGTTACGTAATCATTTACATACTCTATACATATTCATATACATACATTCTACTTGGCATCATAAGCTCGGGGCCTTATTATAGCCCTTCATAGGCACACATACATATAATAGCTCATAGGCATCTTTAGCATCATATTATTCTCATCATCATTACTATCATTATCACTATCATCGTCGTTATCATTACATCAATCTTATAGGCCTACTCGGCATATGAGGAACTTCGTACAATCGTAGCATATTAAGCATCGTGAGCTTACTAGCTCGGATGATCAAATCATTTGAAGGAATCATAGTCTTATAGGACATTTAGACGTTTGGCCAAAGAACCATGCCTTATGAAAGAAGGGTTAGCCTTACATACCTTTTCGTTCGAATATATATCACTTGCACATTCTCTTTCAACGCTTGCGTTTATACCTTCATTAAAGGTCATACTATATTTAGAATCGATAGCTAGCATATATGACTAAAGCTCGATAAAATCGGACAGCATCTCCTCCATAACGTATCCTAACTGCCAAACGTCAATAATAAATTCACGATGCCATAACAATAGCCATTACTCATTCACATTATCCATATTTCTAGACTTACATTCAATTCATCCATAACCATGGCCATAACACACACGACGTCCATTTACATACATTGTTCATCTCATGTTCTCAACATCATTTATATCGTATTTACCTCACAATACATCAAGACCATAGCTCAATTCATACTATTTCTCAAAATGACACTATTCCATATTCATGACTCATTTTTCTATACTCTTCTACAATCCAAGTATTTCAACTTTTAACTACCTTAAACAACATAGAAATATCATTAATCTTACCTTAAATGTTGTAGGAACAAGCTTTAGTTGATAATACTCCACCTTGAGCAAAACCCTAGTTTATCTCCATTTGGATCTCTTGACTTTGAATGATCTTAATGGGTTTGCTCACACTTGATTCACTTGATTTGTGTTATTGATCCTTAATAATCCTTGAAAACTTGTGGAATATATGTAGAGAGATGTTCTAGAGAGAAGGGGTGTGATGTAGAAGTGAAATGAAATAAGCCTTGTTCCCCTAATTTAATGACTTAAAAATCTGATTTGAAGTGCACAGTGGTCGTAAACATGGTTTACGGTCCGTATTCCAATTTACGGACCGTCCTTCATGGTCGTATTTAATCATATCAGAACCAAAAACTCAAACTGAGATGTGGTGATTTACGGACGCAGTTTACGGGCCGTAAACCACTTTACGGTCCGTATTTTGGGTCGTTTTTAACCATTTGCTCATTTGGCAGAAAGTTGATGGTTTGGAAGCCAAAATACGACATGGCAGTTTACGGACCGTATACCACTTTACGGTCCGTATTTCATTTTACGACCAACTGGCCAGAATGCAAACTTGCAACTTTTCACATTTCCAAAACCTATAATTATTCATTATGGAGCATAACCTCTCTCTTATTGCAATTGCCTTCGGAATCTCACTTAGGGTCGTCCAATGTTATTTCTTACCCGCGGAAACATCGTACACTCGTACTCATCACTAGTTCATTCACTTGCGCACCAACGGACAATTTTTCCGAAGTGTAACATTCTTCCCCCCTTAAGAACATTCGTCCTCGAATGTTAAAGTCTTCGGGGATTCTATAAAAATTTCGCCAGAGTTTCCCCTATAATATGGCACTACCATCCTGTCACAACAACCCATAATATCGATGCCTCACAGGGCCACAACACAATAGCATACAAATTTGGCTACACACGACCCAAAAAGCATAAAAGGAAAACATACATACCTTAAAATCTTGACGTCTCATCTTTGACTTCTTCCAAGGGCTGAAATAAATGAGGGTATTTGGATCGCATACTCTCTTCCGCTTCCCATGTCATTTCTTCTCATTTATCGCTTCTCCATAAAACCTTAACTGAGGCCACTTCTTTGTTTCTAAGCATCCGTACTTGCCTATCTAGTATGGCAATGGGTATTTCTTCATAAGTCAATTTCTCTGTCACTTGTACATCATTTACTGGGACGATCCTCGTAGGATCTCCAACGCATTTTCGAAGCACCGAGACATGGAACACTGGATGAACGGACTCTAACTCCTGAGGTAAATCTAGCTCATAGGCCACTTTGCCTATTTTTCACACAATCTCATATGGCCCAATGTATCGGGGACTAAGCTTCCCCATCTTGCCAAATCTCATCACGCCTTTCGTTGGCGACACTTTCAGAAATACCCAATCCTTCACTTGGAACTCTAAGTCTCTTCGACGATTATCCGCATAGGACTTTTGACGACTTTGAGCTGCCAACAATCGATCTTGTATGAGCTTAACTTTCTCTGTGGCTTGCTGGACCAAATCTGGTCCTATCAATTTAGCCTCTCCTGTTTCAGACCACCCGACTGGGGATCTACACTTTCGCCCATATAAAACTTCATACAGTGCCATTTGAATGCTAGAATGATAACTGTTATTGTAAGCAAATTCAATGAGTGGCAAATGATCATCCCAATTTCCTCCAAAATCTATCATACATGCTCGTAACATATCTTCAAGAGTCTGAATAGTATGTTCAGCTTGTCCATCGGTCTGTGGATGAAATGCCTTGCTAAGGCTCAGTTGGTTCCCTAAACCCTCTTGGAACGACGTCCAGAAATTAGCTGTAAATTGAGTCCCTCTATCGTAGATAATAGATACTGGAACACCATGGAGTCTCACTATCTCTTTAAAATATAGCTTTGTATAATCTTCTGCCACATACGTCGTTCTGACGGGTAAGAAATGAGCTGACTTTGTGAGTCTATCCACAATCACCCATATAGAATCATACTTACGCCGAGAATGGGGTAAGCCTGTGATGAAATCCATGTTAATCACTTCCCATTTCCAAGTGGGGATTTCTATGGCTTGCAACAATCCACCCGGCTTTTGGTGCTCGATTTTCACTTGTTGACAGTTGGGACATTGAGCCACAAATTCTGCTATATCTTTCTTCATCCCAGTCCACCAATATATAGACTTGAGATCATGATACATTTTCGTCGCTCCGGGGTGAACAAAATAACGGGAACAATGAGCTTCTCTCAAAATCTGATGGCGTAGACCTGCCACATCGGGAACACATAATCTACCTCGACATCGAAGAACTCCATCTCCTGAAATGTCAAATGATGACTCCTCTTTTTGAGGGAGAGTATCTCTGTAATGCATTAGCATGGAATCCTCATATTGTCGCTCTTTCACTTCTGCCACTAGCGACGAGACTGCTGAATTCTGAATTGTAGTTCCTCTGCTACCTGAGTCTACCACTCGAACTCCTAGGCTAGCTAACTACTGGAGCTCACGAGCCATTTCTCTCTTCTCCGGTCGTACATCACATAAACTTCCCATAGATCTGCGGCTAAGAGCATCAGCTACAACATTCACCTTTTCGGGGTGATACAAGATATCAACATCATAATCTTTTAGCAATTCTAACCATCGTCGTTGCCGCAAATTCAACTCTTTCTGCTTGAAGATATACTGAAGGATCTTATGATCGGTATAAATATCCACATGGACACCATATAAATAATGTCTCCATATCTTTAAAGCATGAACCACTGCGGCCAATTCTAGATCGTGGGTCCGAAATTCTGCTCATGTTTCCGCAGTTGCCTTGAAGCATATGCAACCACTTTACCGTGCTGCATCAATACACAGCCTAGCCCAACACCTGAAGCATCACAATAAACAACATATCCTTCCGATCCCTCTGGAAGTGTCAAGACTGGTGCAGAAGTCAATCTATCTTTCAACTCTTGGAAGCTACGTTCACAAGCATCTGTCCATTGAAACTTTGCTGATTTCTGGGTCAACTTTGTGAGTGGTGCTGAAATCGAAGAGAAACCTTCAACAATCTCCTGTAATAACCTGCTAAGCCCAGAAAGCTACGAACCTCTGTAGGAGTTGTGGGACTTGGCCAAGTTTTCATGGGCTCAATCTTTTGACTATCCACTCGAATCCCATCGACTGCAACAATATGCCCCAGAAATGTCACTGAGTTCAACCAAAACTCACATTTGGAAAACTTTGCAAACAATTCTCGAGTTCGAAGAACGCCAAGGACAATACGCAAATGATCAGCATGCTCTGCCTCGGATCTAGAATACACCAAGATATCGTCGATGAATACAATCACCAACAAATCCAGAAAGGGCCTGAACATATTGTTCATCAAATCCATAAACACCGCCGGTGCATTAGTTAGCCCAAATGACATTACCCGGAACTCAAAATGACCATATCTTGTTCTGAAGGCTGTCTTAGGGATATCTTTCTCCCTAACTCTCACTTGATGATACCCGGACCTCAAATTAATCTTTGAAAACCATTTGGCACCTTGTAATTGATCAAATAAGTCATCAATCCTCGGAAGAGGATATTTATTCTTAATCGTCACCTTATTCAATTGCCGATAGTCAATGCACATTCTCAAAGAGCCATCTTTCTTTCGAAAAAATAATACGGGTGCTCCCCACGGGGACGAACTAGGCCTAATAAAGCCTTTATCAAGCAAATATTTCAATTGCTCCTTCAACTCCTTCAATTCTGCAGGTGCCATTCTATCAGGAGGGATAGATATAGGCTTAGCGTCTTGCAACACCTCAATAGCAAAGTCAATCTCCCGCTTGGGAGGAAGGCCTGGAAGCTCTTCTGGGAACACATCCGGAAATTCATTTACTATAGGAACTGACTGAAGAGTCGGCCATTCAGCTTCTATATCTTGAACTCGCACTAGATGGTAAATACATCCTTTTGTGATCATCTTCCTTGCCTTTACATAGGAAATAAACCTACCCTTTGGCTAAGCCGTATTCTCTTTCCATTCTAAAACTGGTTCTCCCGGAAACTGGAAACGAACCATCTTCATCCTACAATCAACATTGGCATAACAAGAAGCCAACCAATACATGCCCATAATGACATCAAAATCTACTATCTTTAGTTCATGCAAGTCAACTATAGTACGGCGGTCACATATCACAACTACACAATCTCTATATACTCGGCTAGCTATTACCGATTCACCCACGGGTGTAGACACCTCAAAATGTTTGATCGACTCTGGCTCGATTTTAAATCGACCCGCAATATATGGAGTAACATAGGACAATGTGGATCCCGGACCAATCAAAGCATATACATCATGAGAGAATACCGATAATATACATGTGACCACGTCAGGAGAAGACTCAAGATCTTGGCGTCCAGCCAAAGCATAAATCCGGTGCTGAGGACCGCTAGAAGTGGGAGCTCTCCCTCTGCCTCTACCATGGCCAACTGGCGCATGTGAACCTGGCCCTATACGGCGCATAGAAGATGAAGATCCAGCTACTGACCCTGAGGGATGGGTCCTACCCCTACCATGAACCGAGGGGCAATCACGCATGACATGGCCTGGCCGACCACATGAATAGCAACCATCTGAACCTGATCGGCAGTGACCCCAATGCAACTTCCCACACTGGGAACATCGTGGCACGGGCGGCCTTGCCTGACCCGAATCACCTCTAAACTAGGACCCTGAAGAACTCGGACTCAGCCCCGCACGACCAGATCTATCAAATCTTTGGCCTGAAAACCATGGAGGTGAACTGGTCATAGAGTAGCCTGAATGCCCAGGAAACTACTTCCTGTGCCTACCTCTAATCTCACTCCTCGGACCCGAAGATCTGGCCCTCTTGCTATGGCCCCTATCTTGCTCACGTTCCCTTCTTTGCTGTTGCAGGCTTTTTTCTTCTAAGTTTTGAGCATGGGCCTGAATGCATGCAATATCCATACCGTCCTGAAGAGACGCAGTCAAGCATCTATCCATCAAATGTGGCCCTAGGCCTTTCACAAATCGGTGTACCCGGTCACCCATATCCGCTACCATGGCCGAAGCATACCTAGCCAAGGAATTGAAGCGGAGACAATACTCTAGAGCACTCATGCTACCTTGCCTCAAATTTAAGAACTTATCGGCTCTAGCTCGTCGAACATCTGGAGGCATGTAATGTCGGAGAAAGGTGTCACACCCTAATCTACCTAGGGTGTGATGGGCACCCGACCCTTACTTAGGGCCGAGCGAACCCTCTGACTCTTATCACATACATACTCTTTTCGGACTTTTAAATCAAATAGAATGGAATACATAGTAATACTTTCAGAAATATTTTTTCCATTATTCTCAAATCAAACCAAAATCCATAATCATATAGAATTTATATCATAACACAGGACGACATATCGGCTGATGGAGCCGCTTACAGAACTGACAAGAAATACCCAAGACTCTGTCTGCAAAGTCTCTAACATTAATCAGACATCATAACACGTATACTCTGACTCAGCAGCACTCCAGGAACAAGTGGAGCTTGCCAACTTCACTGGAACATATTCTGTAATATCTTCCACTCACCTGGGTGTACCTGCGTGGCATGAAACGCAGCCCCCGAAGAAAGGGGGTCAGTACGGAAAATGTACTGAGCATGTAAGGCATGAAATATAGGAAACAGAATCATAACTGAAACAGAGAATTACCAAAATCAAGTATGACCTTTTAGAACATCAAGGTACTTGCCTTTTTAAATAAAAGTCATGCATATCTGTGTCATACATCATATGTACAGATAACATGTCCCGGCCCTCTATTGAGGGACTCGGTGGATAAAATCATACATGTCCATATCATATGTCATATATGTGCAACGTGTCCCGGCCCTCAAGTGAGGGACTCGGTGGATAGAATCATGCATGTCAACATCATATATCATGTATACATATAACGTATCCCGGGCCTCTATTGAGGGACTCAGTAGATACATATAACGTGTCCCGGCCCTCTTTTCCGGGTCTCGGTGAATAAAATCATCATATGCCATCCTGGCGACCATCCCCATATCATCATAACATCACATACGTATAACGTGTCCCGGCCCGCAAGTGAGGGGTACTCGGTGAACAATGCAGTGGAATACGCACGAGAACATGTCCTGGCCCGGGCTCAGTGAAATCCAAACTGAGGCTTGCACGAACAGAATAATGCGAAACCATATGCACATAAATCAAGACTCGATAGACAAGTGTACTTACCGACTCCTGAAGGCTCAGAAACAAGTTTCGGGTCAATCCGACTTAGTACGAGAAAGTTATGGACGTTTGAAGTACAAAACCTTCTACGAACATTTCAGAAGCCATTTTTGGAAAATCGAAGCAATAATCATATCAAGTATCTTTCGGATATCGTGTGGATCAAATCAAATATAGCTTTTGGAATCATATGTACATATCAAAATATATCAAAGACTCAATGGAATAGTCGAACGTGCTAGCATTTGAAAATCAAAACTTTAGTCATATCATTTATCTTTCGAACGTCATTCGGAAACATACAGAACTTTTACAAACGTTTAAAAGCAAGTCCGAGATCTTTTCCGAAAGTTAGGGACATTATAACTTACATAACTCTTTTAGGAACAAAACTCTTTATGCTCATCTCGTTATTCTACTATACAATAAGTTCAACTATATCGAACGTACTCATGTTAGGAGTGAATAAGAATCATAGACAGACTCGGAAACATATCAAATAGGGCTTCGAAAATCATAGATACATATCAAATAAGGCTTCGAAAATCATAGATACATATCAAAAAGGTGGATACAAATCATAAACAAACTCGGAATCACAGAATAGAGTAGCCCCAAGATGAATATCATACCTTATTTGGCTCTAAGACATGCCAAAAGAAAGAAAGGGTAAGCCTTACATACCTGTGCCACGCCTTATTAGCTACGCTTATTTATCCAAGCTTGCCATTCTACATTCAAGAAGATTTTACATAATCATTAGATTGATCGACATATACTTGTCTTAGTCTTTCAAATGGATTCACTTATATTCTACCGAAATTTCGGCAGCATCTTCCCTGTAAATACAACATCCCCGAGAATCTAGCTCGGCCAATTTAACAACAACAAACCCGAGAATTCAACTCGGCCAAATTATCAACAATAATACCAACAATCATATCTCCAACTTCAACAATTGTTTCAAAATACATTCTAACATTAACAATTCTTTCTACACAATCCGACGGCATTCCATTTTTATTCAACTCAATCACATATATTTGAGCTAACACCAATGATCCCACATTCAAGTATTTATCCGAAATCATTCTAACATGATTCAAGAACACTTTAATCAATTCACACAATATTCAAACAACCCAATTAATGTACACTTCCACCCGAAATCTCACAACACCACCAATGACAACCACACATTACTTTCTTCCAAATTTATGAACTTCACTAACAATCTACATATTCACAACATCATTCATGCAAATATAAGAATTCATGCTAATGTCATACTAAATCCTTCAACAATTCTACAATGACCACAACTTCATTTCAAGCCATCAAACTTTCATTTCTACATCATGGAATCCACAACACAACAATCAAACTACTAAATAAAAATCAATTCATCACATCCTACCATCATCACTCCTATTCGGCAACACCACACATATACATATTTCATAAATTTCATTCATTTTTTCAATACTACAATATGCATAAATCATTCCCAACCCAAGTAAAAGAAGATTGAACACATACCTTTCTCCACACCTCTTCTTTCTCGGCTAGTCCAAAACTTGCACAACAAATGCTTTGTTTATTCCAACAATCACTCCATGTTGTAGAGGACCTTCCAATTGGTAGAAAGGCTAGAAGAAAACAATTTTTCTTGAATCAAAATTGAAGGCTCCGTTTCTCTTGCTATGGCCGAATATGGCCCCTTATTTTGCTCTCTCTCCAAGCTTCTTGAATATTCTAGGTAATGAAATGAAATTATGACTACTTAGTCATCTTTTATGAACATGTATTGGGCCTCCATGTGGGCCTTGGCCCACACCAACTTAGGACGGCCACATGGCCCATTATTTCAAGATTTGTTTTTTTTTTTGTGCTTGCAACTCATGAAAAATCATTTTCCAAATTCCAAATTTGCCCTTAGGCTTCCTCCACATTTCTATGAGCCACCTTGCGAATTTCCCTTTTTACCCTTTGCCTTTCTCAATATTTCCATACTAATAATGTTCATAAATAATATTCATAAACAACTTGCACATTAAAATAATTTTGGAAAATGGTTTTGCCCTTAACTTACCACGACTTCCTTGAATTATCCGAACGTTCAAAATACGGGCTATAACATCCTCTCCCCCTTTAGAACATTCGTCCTCGAATGTTCAACAGACCTCATGGGGTATCATAATACTTCGGGAGGGTCCCTTTTATAGTTGTCCTTTCCTTCATGCTCATTCTTTATCTTTCACCCTATCTTCATTATAATCGAACTCCTCGGTCTTTACATGTGTCCTCATTCCTTATCATGGGTTTCCTAATCCACTATGCCAACTTATTATCCTTGTCCTTCCCAGGTCATCTCTTCTCGGTTATTGTTTCGTCACAATACCTTAACAAAAGTCATATCTTTGGTACGTAATCTCCACTTGACGGTCTGATATGGCCACATGTTGTTCCTTGTTTTTATCTAATTTTCAGTATTGCAATTTCGCTTATCATGCTATAAATATCCATCGGCTTTCGGTGTTCTCTTTTCTTTGCTCCTTGTTCCTTTACGTCTTTGTCACTGTCCCTTTTAATCGTTCATTCTAACTATTTATCCAAAAACGTATGTACGTAATGTTTCTTCGCCATTTATTATCCTTCGCAGTCCATCTACACTTATGGTAACTTATAATCCGGGTTCACTTAATTTCTTAGTTCGCAGCATCTTTGAGTTCTTACTACAACTTTTTCTTTACTTCTTTTTCTCAAATCTCTTAACACAAGTATACTTGCCTTCGTGTTCTTTGTATTAGCGCTCAATTCATCCATCGTTATTCCTTGTTAGCCCTCCGGTGTGGATTCCTTACAAATATGATTGAGCATTGCTTCACGTCAATAGTTCATATAAATTTATAACGTATATTCACATACTCCGTATCATTAATGGTCCATGAACTATTTTCTAGTATCCAATGGCCCCTTTTATCTCCTTCACCAACGCTGCGTTCTTTCTTGTTTTCAAAAATTTCCAATCCACCAATCGTAGGTACTTTTATTACCATAGTCGTCGTCATCCGAAATATCCTTTGAGTCTTATCATTTTCTCCATTATTCCCTATAAACTTAGCTTGTAAGCATTTTCTTGCTCTTTTTATTACTCTTTTCCGTATGTCGTTGCGTACTTAGATACTACGCAATTTTTGCTCGATACGGGGGATTCAAATTATGGTCCAACCATTTCATAATTCATGTCGGCATAAATTATTCTCTTAAGGTGTCTTTCATCCTTTCCCTTCATGTCGGCCTCACGGCATACTCATTGTCAATTCGTTTCTACTTCTTTCATGTATTCTCTTGGTATGCCGATATGTTTCGAACTCTGGCCCCGAGCAAATAAATTTCCTTTTCTGGCGCTTGAAAATATTGTGATCCCTTTTTGGACTAATATAATATGGTCTCCCCCCCCCCCCCCCTTTAAGGGGCTCCTTATGTATCAACAGTCTTCGAGTACCTTCGTCTACGTTAATTACCTTACTTCTCGTCCTTCTTCCCATCTTTGTGCATAATATATCGAAAAATTCTTACCATAAGTTTTGTCTACACCATTATTCTTGTCAATATTGCCATACCTTTCTATCCACTATTAGTCCTTTCAGACATTTAGCTCGCTTACTAGTAAGTCTTCTTACTATGTGCTTGTATCGCAGTCGTGCGTCCATATTTCTCAAGCGTCCCGCTACTTTAGTTCTTAGCACAGAATCTTTACAATTTTCACTCTCTTTATCCTTATTCATCGAGTTTTTAACTATATTTGTGACGCTATAACCGAGCGGTATCCTATTACTAACTTGTCAAAGTATCCTTCTTACTCCTATGATTAAAGAATTCCAATTGTTTCGCTCCCAAAGGTCCTCCTCTTCCTTCGACTAATCCGTTAGTATACCTTTTTTTACTTTCATCCTTAACCCTTCTTGGGTTTCTTCCTCCTCGAACACTCTTCTTCTTTTGCCATTTGTGGCATTGGCTCTGACGTTCGTGAAATATTCTTTTAAACGCACAAATCTGTTCTATTCTTAAGTCATCCTATCAAGAAAGCTCCTCCATATCCAAGGCAACCACATTAATATGGCTACACATTTATTCCATCGCATACCTTTCCAGGACCTAAATCTCCTAGCATCGTCGCACGGCTTAATCATTTTTTTCTCTTATTTCACATCCCTCATCCCAGCCACTATTCCTTTAGCCTCACGTATTGAAATTGGTTTTCAAACTCCACATTCCTCTTTTGTTCCATGTTACCATACTTTATCCTTTTCACGTGCCTACTTTGAGTTCTTGCCCAAATAGTCTCGTACTTTGCCGGTAGTTTCTCTCGGGAGCTTCACTCACTAAGGTTTCATACCTTTCACCTTTTTCTGACATTTTAATCTCCTTGTCTTCCATCTACAGTCCTTCTTTCTTTTCCAGATATCGTTGTGTTAAGACTTTTCTATTCTTAACCTGTAGTGAAAATAACATCAGCTTATTTTATAACACTTGCACCATTTATTTTTACTGTCACTTGGGCTTCGGTATCCTTTACTCGATTGAGGCCTTCTTTACCGTAGCGCCAGTTACTGGGACTCACATTTCCACTGATACAATCACATATAAGATATCATATGCATTCATATATATATATATATATATATATATATATATATATATATATATAAAATTATTATCAACTAACCCACAAAATACCTCCAAACGCTATTCAAGCCTATCCAAATTCCATAGTTGTGACGCACTCTCGGTCTCTTCACCAGTCTAGTCTGCCTCGTCCTGCGCGACCTCTTATGGTCTCCAACCACCCCGTATACTCTAGTTTCCCTTAGGTTACTCTAACTTCTCAATTGTCTCTTATGTCTGGATATATATAGAATTTCTTGCATACTTCCCAGGGGGTCACCCATCCTAAAATTGCTCCCACCCTAGCACGCTTAACCTCGAACCTTTGGTGGGATCTGGTGCCTTAATGCTGATATAATCGCGTTCGCTTCCTCACATGACCTTTATCACATGATCTAGAGCAAATTGAAGTCTTACAGATTCCGAGACATGTTCGTAACATGTACTTTCTTTTACAATTACTATTTTACCCTTTTCGATCTTCAATATTCAGCTTTCACCTGTGAGTATGGTTATCTTTTATCCCAGATTTCCAGATTCCCGATGGTGGGGAACACGCCTTCGTCGTCGTTACTTATAAGTACTCAGGTATCAGTATGTTCAGATTTCCACTCACCATCCGTACATAATAATCTACAACAAAACTGCTTGTCAATTTTCTCTGAATCCTTCAACAGACCTGGTTCTTCTTATACCATTCTTTCCTTTCAAAATCTGTAAACAGCAAATATCAACATTGCCTCACAGAGCATACGGCTATTTATCACATTCTAGCCATCCGGAACTGCCAATTTCAGATAACAGATCAAATATATCAATACTTACCGTAGTGACTTTCCATATCATCACTTACCTCCTTCCGTCGTATGTAAGGCTTATATAAGGAATCTTATTTTCCTATGACTTGGCTCTATCGCACGATCTATCACAGAAAGAAGGTCAACAATCCCTGGATGCCCCGCAGCCTCCTGTTTATAAATGTGGCGCGCTTCACACCATAAACAGGACTCTGTTGGACACGACTTTGCAGACAACCCCTAGGACAACCTACTCTGATACCACTTTGTCACACCCTAATCTACCTAGGGTGTGATGGGCCACTAGTAGCAGAAGTGAAGGAGCGACAATACGAAGATTCCATGCTAATGCAGTATAGAGATATACTCCCTCAGAAAGAGGAGTCCTCATTTGATATTTCAGGAGACGGAGTTCTCCGATGTAGAGGCAGATTATGTGTTCCCGATGTGGCAGATTTACGCCACCAGATATTGAGGGAAGCTCATTGTTCCCGTTATTCTGTTCACCCCGGAGCGACAAAAATGTATCATGACCTTAAGTCTATATATTGGTGGAATGGAATGAAGAAAGATATAGCGGAATTCGTAGCTCAATGTCCTAATTGTCAACAAGTGAAAATTGAGCACCAAAAGTCGGGTGGATTGTTGCAAGCTATAGAAATTCCAACTTCGAAGTGGGAAGTGATTAACATGGACATCATTTCAAGCTTACCCCGTTCTCGACGTAAGTATGATTCCATATGGGTGAATGTGGATAGACTCACTAAGTCAGCTCATTTCTTACCGGTCAGAACGACCTATGTGGCAGAAGATTATACAAAGCTTTACCTTAAAGAGATTGTGAGACTCCATGGTGTTCCAGCATCCATTATTTCTGATAGAGGGGCTCAGTTCACGGCAAATTTTTAGAAGTCTTTCCAAGAGGGTTTGGGGACCCAAGTGAGCCTTAACACGACATTTCATCCACAGACCGATGGACAAGCTGAACGTACCATTCAGACTCTTGAAGATATGTTGCGAGCATGTATGCTATATTTTGGAGGAAACTGGGATGACCATTTGCCACTCATCGAATTTCCCTACAATAACAGTTACCATTCCAGCATTCAAATGGCACCGTATGAAGCTTTATATGGGAGAAAGTGTAGATCCCCAATTGGGTGGTTTGAAACAGGAGAGACTAAATTGATAGGGCCAGACTTGGTCCAGCAAGCTATAGAGAAAGTTAAGCTCATACAAGATCGGGTTGTTAGCAACCCAAAGTCGGCAAAAGTCCTATGCGGACAATCGTCGAAGAGACTTAGAGTTCAAAGTGAAAGATTGGGTATTCTTGAAAGTGTCTCCTATGAAGGATGTAATGAAATTTGGCAAAAAGGGGAAGCTTAGTCCCAGATACATTGGGCCTTATGAGATTGTACGAAAAGTGGGCAAGGTAGCCTATGAATTAGATCTACCTCCGGATTTGGAGTCGGTCCATCCAGTTTTCCATGTCTCGATGCTTCGGAAATGTGTAGGAGATCCTACTAAGATTGTACCAATAAGTGATGTACATGTGACAGAAAAGTTATCTTATGAAGAGATACCCATTGCCATAATAGATAGGCAAGTACGGAGGCTTAGAAACAAAGAAGTGGCCTCAGTTAAAGTTCTATGGAGAAGCAGCAAACGAGAGGAAATGACATGGGAAGCGGAAGAAAGTATGCGATCCAGATACCGACAGTTATTTCAACCCTTGGAAGAAGTCCAAGATGAGACGTCAAGATTATAAGGTATGTATGTTTTCCTTTTATGCTTATTAGTCGTGTGTGGCCAAATTTTATTGCTATTATGTTGTGGCCCTGTGAGGCATCAATATTATGGGCTGTTGTGACAGGATGGTAGTGTCATGTTATAGGGGATAGTCTGGCGAAAGTTTTATAGAATTCCCGAAGGCCTTAACATTCGAGGACGAATGTTCTTAAGGGGGGAAGAATGTTACACCTTGGAAAATCCTCCGTTGGTACGCAAGTGAATGAACTAGTGACGAGTACAAGTATATGATGTTTCCATGAGTAAGAAATGACGTTTAATGACCCTAAGTGAGATTTCAAAGGCATCTGATGTAAGACGAGAAAGTTGGCTAAGATAAGGCAAAGTATTTGATAAGTATTGGAAAGGAAATGCGAGTAATGAGTTAACGAGAACTTAATGATGTCTTGGAGAAGTGTGATAACATCCCTTACATTGGTATTGAAGTGTTGAACAAGTGTTAAGAAGGTTCCACAAGGATTGGAGATCAAATGAATCGACGAAACGAATTTCGGGATCACTGGGGATTATACGGCCAAACATACTGGCCGTATAAATTATACGGTCCGTATTTTTGGGACCGTATAAATGTACAACCAAACATACGACTCGTACAACATATACGGACCGTATATTTGGTCGGGGCTGAAAATGGATCATTAAATAAGGGGACAAAGGTTCATTTTATTTCACTTCCACTTCACACCCCTTCTCGCTAAAACATCTCTCTACATATATTCCACAATAATTCAAGGATATTTGGTGATCAACAACATAAATCAAGCGAATCAAGTGTAAGAAAACCATGAAAAATCATCCAAGGTCAAGAAATCCAAATGCAGATAAACTAGGGTTTTGCTCAAAGTGGAGTATTATCAACTAAAGCTCGTTCCTATTACATCTAAGGTACGATTAATGATAATTATATGTTGCTTAAGGTATTGGAGAGTTGAAATACTTGGATTGTAGAATAATATGGTGAAATGGGTCATCAATGTTGAATAGTGCCGTTTTGAGAAATAGTTCGGATTGAATCATGATTGTTGTTGTGTTGTGACATTAATGGGTTATAAATGACGTTAAGATCATGAATTAGACATTTTATGTGAATGGACGAAATCATGTGTTATGATCTTGAATATGGAGAATTGTAAGTGAATTGAGAATATGGATAATGTAGGTGACTAAAGGCTATTGTTGTGATATGGTGAATGTATTGTTGACGTTTGGTAGTTGAATTATGATATGGAGGAATGTTGTATAAATAGAGGAGATGCTGTCCAATTTTCTCTAGCTTTAGTCATATATGCTAGCTATTGATTCTAATGATAGTATGACTTCAATGAAGGTAGAACGTGAGCCTTGAAGAAGAACGTACAAGTGATAGAATAGTTGGGAGAAAAGGTATGTAAGGCTAACCCTTCTTTCATAAGGCATGGTTCTTTGGCCAAACATCTAAATCCTCTATACGAGTATGTTTTCTTTCAAATGATTTGATCTTCCGAGCTTGTAAGCTCACGATCCTTGATACGCTACGATTGTACTAAGTTCCTCGTATGACGAGTAGGCCTATTAAGGTAGATGATGACTATAATTATAACGATGACGATGATGATAACGATGTTAATAGTGATGATTCTTATGAGGTAATATGTGTATGTATCTATGTATGACCATTATTGAACCTCGAGCTTATGAGGCCGGGTATGATATGTAAATAAGTATGTATACAATTACGAAACGCGCGCACACCTCTCCAGAGGGTATGGATAACCCTGAAGCCTTGGTAGGTCCAGGTAGATGTAACCATGAAGCCTTGGTATGGCCATGTATGAGAAACCTTGAGCCTTGGTTGTCCAAGTATGTATGAAACACCGATCCTGCATGGTCAGGTATGCTATATAGATGATATGTATATGACATCAATATGAGTACGAATATGCTATGTATATGTAAATGTTATGTACAGATTATGTATATAATATGAATACGAATATGATATGACTATGTATATGAATGTAAATAAAGGCAAGTAAGTGCATATGACGATGATACTGCCATCTCCCATTCGATGTTAATTCTTATGATGCTATTTATGCTTCTATATTGATATTGATCATGCTTTACATACTCAGTACATTCTTCGTACTGACGTCCTTTTGTTTGTGGACGTTGCATCATGCCCGCAGGTGCACAGGGAGACAGACTTGATCCATAGCTGCTTTCTCAGAGATTACATAGCAGAGCTCTATTTCATTTGGAGCCATAGCTTTTGGGTACTTATTCTTTTGTGTACATAATTATGGGCATAGCGGGGTCCTGTCCCGCTCATGTGATATGTTATACTCTTCTTAGAGGCTCGTAGCCACGTGTATATGGTTAGACATGTCCGGCCTTGTCGGCCTATATTTTGTATATCTTTTGGTAGCCTTGTCGGCCTATGTACATTTTTGATGTGGCCTAGATGCCAATTATGATATAAAGGCATTGTCGTCCAAAGGGACTAGTATGATGAATGAATACATTTATATGTTTAACTGTATGGCTCACCTAGATGTAAGCATAAGAGTAAGTTAAGGGGTGCCCGGGTGGGCTAGCACCGGGTGCTCGTCGCGGCCCGCTAGACGGGTCGTGACAGTCTTTCATAATGACTTTATTCCTAGAATCATTGAAGCCCGTTGTTCTTCATACTCCCATGACATCATTGATTCCATCCTATGATAGTTGATCCTTTAAGGAAAGATATAGTGAAAACGATGATGACGATGTTGCTTTTATTTATTTAATTCTATATATATATATATATAAAGTTATGTTGTAACACCGAGTCCCTTTGTGGCTGGGTATAACATCTATTGTGCACACCACTGATTAGTTGGGTACGAATAACACGGAGTCCCTTCGTGGTCGGGTATGCTTCACACCGAGTCCTATTATGGCCGGGTATGCTACACACTGAGTCCTGAAAAGGCCGGGTGCATTATAATGATGATGCTATTTATATATGGATGTATATGTATAGGTATGGAAGGTCTTCTTTTGAGAAAGGGCTAAGTAACTATGATGGACGTCTCAAAAGGTGTAAATGGCTCTTCCATCTTATGTTATCCCTCATGCTTTTATCATGTTATTACGTATGCCTTACATACTCAGTACATTGTTTTTACTGACGTTCTTTTATTTGTGGACGCAGCGTTCATGCCCGCAGGTGGACAGGGAAACAAACTCGACCCTTAGGCTGCTTTATCAGAGATTGTCTAGAGGAGCTCCATTTGATTCGGAGCTGCCGCTGTTGGTTCTGTTCTTTTATGTATTTTTATGGGCATGGCGGGCCCTTGTACCATCTTTATTATGTTACATACTCTTTCTAGAGGCTCGTAGACAGTTGTGTATAGCTAGATCTCTCTTAGCCTTGTCGGCTCCTATTTTGTATATTAATTTTTTAGCCTTGACGGCTTGTGTATATGTATATGGGCATCGTTGATGTTGTTGATATAAAAGTGCGTTAGCCCGATGAGATTTGTATTATTGATGCATCGGAATTACGAGTTAGCCATATGGCTCACCTAGATATGATTATGAAGGTATGATGAGGGGTGCCCGATGGGGTAGCTTCGGGTGCCCGTCGTGGCCCTCCGGTGGGGTCGTGACAATAGTGGTATCAGAGAAGTTCATCCTAGGAAGTGTCTATGAGCTGTGTCAAGTACAGTCTTGTTTATGGGTGTGTTGTGCGCCACACTTATAAACAAGAGGCTGTGGGTATTTAGAATGAATGGCCTTCGTTTCTTCATAGATCCTATGGTAGAGCCATGATATAAGGATATTCTTCTTTTCTTAACCATGTGTTATGTATTTCAGTGATGCCTATAAAGAGAAAAGCTACAGCAGCCTAAAAGGGCAAGACAGTGGCAGGAAAGCAGACTGAGAGAGTACCGCCAACAGATATAGAGGAGGGTGAGTCCCAGACTGAGGTTCCATCTCGGTCCTCTCACTCATTACCTGCTTCAGAGGATCATGAGGGAGCCTTAGCCCTAGCTCCGACACCCCTAGTCCCTTCACCGGATGCCTCAGGAAAAGTGATGAAAGAGGCCATTCATTTACTGACTCAGTTAGTCGCCGCTCAGGCCTAGCGGCAAGGTACGGGTCATGGTGATAGGGCTGTGAGTGCTAGAGCCCGTGATTTTATTAGCTTGAATCCTCTGAAATTCTTCGGGTCAAAATCGGATGAGGACTGTCACGACCCAACCCCGTAGGCCATGACTAGTGTCCGTGCTGGACACCAAAACGTACCCAATATCCCAAACCAGCGTATTGTCAAAATATATTAATATAAAGGTTAGTTGGCGCTACTAAATATCACAGATGAACATATTTTGTACGTGGAGGCCGATAAGGCCATCACAGATCATAACAACCCAAAACATATATAGAACCCACACAATTATGTCTACAGACCTCTACGGAACATAACAGAATCATAAGATGGGACAGGGCCCCGTCGTACCCTGAATAATGTACATATACACAATAGCAGCGGACTGTACCAAAATATAAGCTCTGGACAAAAGAGCGCTCCAAAAATAGCAGAATAGATGTCCTAAGTAGGCGGGTCAGCAAACCTGTCGTCAGTACCTGCGCGGCATAAAAACGCAGCCCCCGAAGAAAGGGGGTCAGTACGAAATATGTACTCAGTATGTAAAGCACGAAACGTAGTAAACCAAAATCATAATCGAAGCAGAAGATACAGAAAATGAACTGAATATCCAGATTAGCAAAATGCTAATGATATAGCATAAATAACACTCGCTGAAAACATATGTCATACCTGGTCCCACTACGGAACAAGATCATAACCGAAACAGAACTTACAGAGAAGTGAGTGTAACATCCGAAGTATCAAATGCATATTTTCAAAACATGAGGAGTGTGTACAGAAACATATACCATATCATATCCGGCCCCTGCCAAGGGACTCGGCAAACAGAACGTGGCCACCCCCCGACGCTGGTGCCACAACATATAAGGAGCAGAATAGGGGATAACCCCGTAACATAACATATCATATCAGAATGTGTGTACATGGCACAACATACTCCACAACCCATGTACATATATACCTGCCCCCTCACATCGAGGCACGGCGAACAATGCTGTGAAATACGCTTGACAACATATCCTGGCCCGGGCTCAGTGTGGGAAACATTGAGGCATCCACGAATGGAGTAGTGAGAAACTAAATGCAATAAAAATATCATAGATTTCCAGAGACTCAATGAGGCATATCGAATGACAAATCAAATCAATGATGTCGGACGGAACCATAGTAAGTGTATATCGTATGTCATAATGAGTTCGGAAGAATAACCCTTCTGAAATCATTTTCATATTCCAAAATAGCTTACCAAACCCGAGGGAATCACTAAAACAATTTTCCTTAGTAGTTGAAAGGATAGTTAAAACATTTTATTTCATATCGTTCGAAAATAAGGCAATAGTACAAATAGGAGCTAAACGGGAATAGTGGGAGACTAAATGCAACCCAACATATCGTACCTTTACATAGACTCAATAAAGTATTTAAAATAAGTATCATTAGTAGTTGGAAAAGTTGTTATGACGTTTCCTTGAAAATCGCTTACAATCAAGTTACAAATTACCATAAGGGTAAAATCGGAAATAGTGGGCCCACCTCGGGACAAACAAAGCGGCGGGCTCAAATTACGTATATTAAGCTTATGGGGTCACCTACAGAGGTCTTAGGGATATTCCATAACTTTCTAGGCAGTTTGGAGAAGTTTGCATAATTTCTCAATAAAGCATACTTAAAGGGTTCAATCTTATTGAATGAAAAAGTGACAATTTCAAACGCAGATTCCGAGAGACAGAATATTTTCCGAGGCTCGAATCCGACCCTAGTACATCTAGGACATGCCAAAAGAAGAATCGGGATAGCTTTACATACCTTTCTTGCCCTTTACGCTTGCCAAAACTCAAATCCCGTTTCGTCTAAAACCTACAAATGGTCACATTTACCAATTTACTATTCATAAGACTTAAAATTTCAACCTTAACCAATTCTTGTCTATAAAAATTTGGGCAGCATCTCCCCTATACATATAGCGCCCCCGAGAATTCAACTCGGCCAAAACAATCAACAACAACCCAACAACAACACCACCAACAACAATAATCACTACAAAACACAATATAACATAATTATTCATCTTTCCAACATCATGTCGTAACCTTCATTCCAACTTCGTATTTTCAAATCAATATCGACATTTTCATATTCATTACTAATCAAGATCATTACAATACAATTCGGAAGCATTTCATATCATTTCTACAAAATATTCACAAAATATACAAACTTTCCACCAAAGTCATAATTCATCCAAAACTTCTAATATTCAACCCACATATCCATAACATATTTCCATCTTCCAATTTCATCAACCATAATCATAATTCACATCTTAACAACTTCATTTCTATAATATCACAAAATCATTCTAAAGTGACATAATCTTCTACATTCCAATTCAATGCCAACTTAAGCCATTTAACCTTCATTTACATCATAAGGTTCACCACAACACAACTAACACATTAAACAAAATTAATCCATTTCCATTTTACTTCTATACACCACATGGCTATATTCCATATTTCCAACCTCAACCAAAGTCATTCAACTTCCATTTCCAATATGAATTCCACCATAACCACAACTAGAGTACAACATAAAATTCAACCCATATTACCTATACAACAATATACATATATGGCCACTTACATATATACACACCCACTTTGCAAACTTTCATATTTCCATAAATTCTACTCATTTCTACATACTACAACACAAACAAACCTTCATAACATAAGAAAAAGGAATTGATTCTTAGCTTGTTTTTATGAAAGTAGCAAATTTTTCAACATCTTATTGTTCCCATGCTCCTCTAACTCCAAACAAAATTATATTCGTGATTATGCGTTGCCCGGACTTCGATTAGTACTTCGTAGCTTGAAATTTCACTCACAATCCTCACTTTTATGTGAGATTTAGGCCCCTTTTTGTTGCTGAATTTTCTGGAAAATTTGAGAAGTTTTTAGATGATAAAAATGGGGGTTTGCCCCTTTTTATAAGGGCTGAAACGGCGTCACTGTAGCTACAGAACTGTAGCAGTGCTGTAGCGGTACTGTAGCAGTGCTGTAGCAGTGCTGTTTCTGCGCGACAGTTCGTTTGTAGCGTCTATAATTCTCTACTCCGACGTCCTATCGATGAGTGGTTTGTTGCATCATAAACTAGACTTGACGAAATTCATTTTAGGCTTTTGAAACGCCTTAAAACTCCAAATATGCATAGAGATATACCCCTCCAAATTTGACTAAAAATCTGTCCAGCATTTCTCAAATTTTCGTCGAACTTATTTTCTTCAACTTGCTCGATCTCGAAATATTCCGAAACCCTCCATACATGATATTTATCACTTATTATACATGATAATGACCATATTCTTGTGTTTTAAAATACTCTTTCCCGATTACGACTTACAAGATCATAATCATCCATTATTTAAACAATATACTTAATAATGCCTCATTCCTCATACTCCAAAGTATTTTTACCTAGTCGTAACTCGACATTCTTACATTCAAATTTAACAGTGTTTCTCCGAAGTACGGGGTGTAACAAGGACCTTCAAAGCTTTATTGATGGAATGCTGAGGACACTTCGGTTGATGCATGCTTCAGACGTCAAATCGGTAGAGTTGGCTTCCTATAGACTACGGGATTTTGCGGTTCATTGGTATACTATTTGGATATCTTCTAGAGGAGTCAATGCACCTTTGTCGGTATGGCAAGAGTTTGTTGATGCTTTCCTTCGACACTACTTGCCGCCAGAGGTTCGGCGGGCTAGAGCTGACAGGTTCTAGAATCATAGGCAAGGAAGTACGAGTGCCCTAGAGTATAGTCTCTACTTCAATTCTTTGGCTAGGCATGCTCCGGCCATGGTAGTGGATATGGGAGACCGTGTTCATCGGTTTGTGAGTGGCTTAGGGCCACATTTGATGGATGAGTGCTTGACTGTGTCACTTCAATATAGTATGGACATTTATGGCATTCAAGCCCACACCCAGAATTTGGAGGAACGGAAAGAACCGCAAAGAAGCGAGCGTGAGCATGATAGAGGTTATAGCAAGATGGCTAGATATTCGAGTTTGACCAGCGAGTTCAGAGGAGGGAAAAGATAGCAGTTTTCTAGGCATTCAGGCCATTCCATGACTAGTGCGCCTCCATGGTTTACGGGCCAGAGATTTGATAAGCCTATCCACTCTAGACCGGGTCAGAGTTTTAGAGCTTCGGGTCCTCAGTAAAGAGGTGACTCGGGCCAGGAAAGACCACACCTACCGCGATATTCTCAGTGTGGGAAGCTACATTGGGGTCAGTACCGATTAGGTTCAGATGCTTGTTATGCATGCGGTCAGCCAAGCCACATGGCGCTTGACTGCCCCTCGAGATGTACTAGATGTATGGTTCAGGCCACAGGGTCAGCAGCTGGGTCTATATCATCTATACGCCCTCCGGGGCAAGGCTCACAGACACCAGTTAGTCGTGGTAGTGGTAGACGAAGAGGCCTAGTTTGAGTGGACCTTAGCACCGTATTTATGCACTGGCTAGGCAACAGGATCTTGAGTCCTCCCCTGATGTTGTCACAGGTACATTATCGGTATTTTCTCCTGACGTATATGCATTGATTGATCCAGGCTCCACATTGTCATATGTTACTCCTTATATTTTTGGTCGATTTGGGGTGAAATCGGAGTCAATCAAACTTTTCGAGGTATCGACGCCTGTTGGTGATCGGGTGACAGCTAGCTGAGTTTATAGAAATTGTGTAGTTGTGATTTGTGATCATCGTATTATGGCTGATTTACATGAGTTGAAAAGGGTGGATTTTGATGTGATCATGGGCATGGATTGGCTTCTTGCTATGCCAATGTTGATTGTAGAACAAAAATGGTTCGCTTCCAGTTTCTGGGAGAACCAGCTTTGGAATTGAAGGGAAATACAGCATCTTCGAGAGGTAGGTTTATTTCCTATCTAAAGGCAAGGAAGATGATTGCAAAAGGTTGTATTTATCATTTAGTCCGGGTTCAAGATATAGAACCTGAATCGCCGACTCTTCAGTCTGTCCCCGTAGTGAATGAGTTTCCGGATGTATTCCTGGATGAGCTTCCAGGCCTTCCTCCGGAGCGAGAGATTGAATTTGCTATTGATGTGCTACCAGATACTAAACCCATATCTATTCCTCCTTATAGGATAGGTCCCGCAGTGTTGAAAGAGTTGAAGGAGAAATTGAAGGACTTGCTTGAGAAAGGCTTTATTAGGCCTAGTTCATCGCCGTGGGGAGCACCCGTGTTGTTTGTAAGAAAGAAAGATGGCTCCTTGCAAGTGTGTATTGATTACAGACAACTAAATAATGTGACGATCAAGAATAAATATCCGCTTCCAAGGATTGATTTATTCGATCAATTGTAGGGCCAAATGGTTTTTAAACAAAGACTTGAGCTCCGGGTATCACCAAGTGAGTGTCACAACCCAACTAAGGGGCCGCGACGAGCACCCGGTGCTATCCCACCCGGGCACCCCTTGACAGACTTTTGCATAATATCTAGGTGAGCCATATATTTAAAACATACATTTCTATTCATCCATCATACTAGTCCCCTTGGACAACAAGATTCTTTATATCATCATAGGCATTTATGCCACATCAATGTACATGGGCCGATGAGGCCAACAAAATGATATACAAAAAATAGGCCGAAAAGGCCTGACATATCTACCCATATACACGTGACTACGAGCCTCTAAGGAAAGTATAATATAACACATGAGCGGGACAGGACCCCGCCATGCCCATACTATGTACACAAAAGAATAAGTACCCAAAGCTATGGCTCCGAATGAAATGGAGCTCTCCTATGTAATCACTGAGAATGTAGCTACGAACCAACTCTGTCTCCCTGGCCACCTGCGGGCATGACACAGTGTCCACAAACAAAAGGACGTCAGTACGAAGAATGTACCGAGTAAGTAAAGCATGATCATCATCAATATAAAAGCGTAATAGATAACATATGAAACAGCATAGGAGGGGAGACAATAACATCGTCGCCATGGCACTTACTTGCTTTCCATAGGGGCGTTTCTTTCTTATCGCGTATCCGTATACATAGTCTTATTCATTTGTATTCATACTCATATTCATATCGTCTACATCTCATATACATTGCATATACATAGCCTTTGCGCAACATTTACATATACTCAGCATATTCGCACTCATATTGATGTCATATATATATATATATACATATACATATAGCCTTTAGATAGCGTACCCGACCATGAAGGATCGGTGTTTCATACATACTTGGCTAACCAAGGCTCAAGGTTATACCTACTGTCACGACCCAGCCCCGTGGGCCGCGACTGGCACCCTACCTGGGTACCCAGACCAAATCGCATATTCATTTCCGAATCCAAACTTATTTCAGAATTTCCAAGAAGTTATATCAAACATAATTTATATCGAGAATATGTCTTAAGCGGTCATATCAAATCAAACTCAAACAAAGCGGCGGAATAGGCATCGCCGGTCAAAATACAAATATATACAGAAGGGCCATTTGGGGCCATCATATCAAACAGACCGCTTTAAGACCCGAAAGCAAAATCAGACAACATACACATAGGACCCTCGCCCCACAAATACGACTACAGGCCTCTACGAATTCAAAACATAACATATGGCGAGACAGGGCCCCGCCGTACCCAAACTGTCAAATATACAAAGGATATACAAAGTAGAGGAGTCTGTACCAAGAGTGGACTCCGGACCCAGTAAGAGTACTCCGAAAGCAAGAAGTGAAGCCTACTGCGGAGGATCACCGATGTCTGCACCTGCGGGCATAAAACGCAGCCCCCGGAGAGAGGGGGTCAGTACGAAATATGTACTGAGTATGTAAAGCACGGAGTACAGAATTATGGATCAAAACCGAAAGCAAATCAAATGTCAAAGTGGGGTACAAACTGGTATGTCAAAATCTGTATCAAAATCATATACATATGTTTTATGCAAATAAAATCATGCAAACGCTTAAGAACGTGGTCGCCACTCCGACGCTGGCGCCACACACAGCATAACACCAGAAGGTTTCAAATCTCCGTACATCTCCGAATATAATCATAATCATCGGTGAGCATATCGCGTCCCGAGCCATATCACAGCATAACTCCAAACGGAACCGGGCCCTATGGCGAAGCCTCGGGAACCGTAACACAGCATACGGCCGAATTTATCATACAATGCACGAATCAAAACCGGCCCGAGAACCGGTGAACGAAGTCATAATAAGGCACGAGCAGAGTCGTGAGCAAACAAATGCAAATCGTATTTCGAAATAGTGTTTCAAAACAAAGTAAACTCATAAATCATATCCTATTACAAAATAGTCGAATACTTAGTCGATATAAGGTTTCATTCTGCAAAACGATTCCAAAATGGTCCATATAGTTCAAAACCTGGATTAGTGCATCGAATAGTCCAAACATACCCCGTGGAAGGATGTTCCAAAGATCAGAAGTGGTATGTTCAACTCTGTTCTCAAAGATGGCCCGAAGGGCAAATCGGGCATTTTGGGGTAGCGGACCCACCTCGAGTCGAAGTGAGGTGGTGAACATATTTTTACGAGCAGTTATATGCCAAGGGTCATACATAATCATTTCTAGGTTACCCGACCACATTTCGATAGGTTTCGGACGAATAATGGCATTCTAGCCAAAAGGGAGCCTTTAGGCTTCAATCGAATTGAATGAATAGTAACTTTCCTGTGGATCGGGTTTCGAGGAGCAGAAATGCTCCGGGAGGTCTTATATTCAACTAACACACTAAGATATGCCAAATAAATAATTGGGAAGCTTTACATACCTCACAGATGTCGTAAGCTCCTCCAAAAGTCCCGTCCCGTTTCGTCAAAAATCTGTAAATGGTCAAAGTTACCAAATGAGATTCTTAGGCTCAAAAATGCCTTTAACTCCATATTTGCCTACCGAAATTTCGGCAGCATTTCCCCTATAAATCTAACACCCCCGAGGCGTAGCTCGGCTCCAATTTCATCCACTACAACAGCCCACACATCAACAACCAAAACAAACAACAATCAAACCATTCTAGCTTTAAAGTTCTACATGATTTCTAAAGTTGGCAACTTCCATTCAAACTTTCAAAATCCCAATTCTATATTCACATAATTGTATTCATTTACCCATCCAACACTAGCCAAACACATTTCAAATTCAATCTAAGTCATACACGAAATTGCACCAAAATCAATAAATTTCCGTAGTTCTTCAAAATATCAAAATTTCACGACGAACATTCTAACTAACTTCGTTTCATTCCGAATTCATCCATATCATTAAAAGTCATATCTAAAGTCTCTAGTACCCAAAATATACATTGATATACATAAAGATACCAAGGATATACACTTTCCGATAATATCCGAATTCGTTTTCCACCGCCAATTTAATTCAACAATCAATCAATTACGATCTAAGGGTCACAACAACACATTATGCCAACTTAAACAAGATCAATTCAACCCATTTCTTTCTTCCATAACTCACGGCTAATACACACTACACACACACACCCACGACTTCCTATTTGCATCAAAACTATGGGATTCCCATCTACTCCCACTCCTTAACATATTCATATCAATTATATATCAATCAAGGGCAAAATTCTTACCTTTCTTTGAAAACCCGACTTGTCGAAAACGTCGTTCTTGTGCCAAACTAATTATACCCCATTGAAGAGGGTCTTGAGTGCTTCACAATTATGTAGAAACCAAGATTTTTGGATCACAACACAAGCTAGGAAAATTTTCTTTTCTTTTTTTTTCTATGGTTCGGCCGAATGGGGGTTTTTGACTCAAAGGAATGAATTGTGATTTTCTTGATAATTTCTAAGTGTTACATTGATATATATCCATACTAGAGGTCATGTGCATAGCACATGACTTTTAAAAGTGGGCTTGGACCATGCCTTAGTGGCCGGCCACCCCACCTCTTTAGGCCCAAATGTTTATTTCAATTTCCTTGGCCCATTTCATTAAAAGTCCCGTTTTGTAATTCCCGAAACTAATTTTCGAAATTCCAAATTTATCCTCGGCCCTCCCCGAGGTCTTAGCATTAAGGATTCCATAACCAACATAGTCATATTCTCAAAAATTAATTTATGTCCTTCTAACACCCGAGTCATAATTATTTCACGATTTCCAATTGTACGAAGACACGGGACATAACACCTACCTGGCCCTACCAAGGCTTCAGGGTTATCCGTACCTTCTACAGAAGTGCGAGCGCGTTACGTAATCATTTACATACTCTATACATATTCATATACATACATTCTACTCGGCATCATAAGCTCGGGGTCTTATTATAGCCCTTCATAGGCACACATACATATAATAGCTCATAGGCATCTTTAGCATCATATTATTCTCATCATCATTACTATCATTATCACTATCATCGTCGTTATCATTACATCAATCTTATAGGCCTACTCGGCATATGAGGAACTTAGTACAATCGTAGCATATTAAGCATCGTGAGCTTACTAGCTCGGAAGATCAAATCATTTGAAGGAATCATAGTCTTATAGGAGATTTAGACGTTTGGCAAAGAACCATGCCTTATGAAAGAAGGGTTAGCCTTACATACCTTTTCGTTCGAATATATATCACTTGCACGTTCTCTTTCAACACTTGCGTTTATACCTTCAATAAAGGTCATACTATCGTTAGAATCGATAGCTAGCATATATGACTAAAGCTAGAGAAAATCGGACAGCATCTCCTCCATAACGTATCCCAACTCCCAAACGTCAATAATAAATTCACGATGTCATAACAATAGCCATTACTCATTCACATTATCCATATTTCTAGACTTACATTCAATTCATCCATAACGATGGCCATAACACACACGACGTCCATTTACATACATTGTTCATCTCATGTTCTCAACATCATTTATATCGTATTTACCTCACAATACATCAAGACCCATAGCTCAATTCATACTATTTCTCAAAATGACACTATTCCATATTCATGACTCATTTTTCTATACTCTTCTACAATCCAAGTATTTCAACTCTTAACTACCTTAAACAACATAGAAATATCATGAATCTTACCTTAAATGTTGTAGGAACAAGCTTTAGTTGATAATACTCTACCTTGAGCAAAACCCTAGTTTATCTCCATTTAGATCTCTTGACTTTGAATGATCTTAATGGGTTTTCTCACACTTGATTCGCTTGATTTGTCTTGTTGATCCGTAATAATCCTTGAAAACTTGTGGAATATATGTAGAGAGATGTTCTAGAGAGAAGGGGTGTGATGTAGAAGTGAAATGAAATAAGCCTTGGTCCCCTTATTTAATGACATAAAAATCTGATTTGAAGTGCACAGTGGTCGTAAACATGGTTTACGGTCCGTATTCTAGTTTACGGACCGTCCTTCTTGGTCGTATTTAATCATATCAGAACCAAAAACTCAAACTGAGATGTGATGATTTACGAATGCAGTTTACGGGCCCGTAAACCACTTTACGGTCCGTATTTTGGGTCGTTTTTAACTATTTGCTCATTTGGCAGAAAGTTGATGTTTTGGAAGCCACAATACGACATGGCAGTTTATGGACCGTATACCACTTTACGGTCCGTATTTCATTTTACGACCAACTGGCCAGAATGCAAACTTGCAACTTTTCACATTTCCAAAACCTATAATTATTCATTATGGAGCATAACCTCTCTCTTATTGCGATTGCCTTCGAAATCTCACTTAGGGTCGTCAAATGTTATTTCTTACCCGCGGAAACATCGTACACTCATACTCATCACTAGTTCATTCACTTGCGCACCAACGGACGATTTTTCCGAGGTGTAACATTCTTCCCACCTTAAGAACATTCGTCCTCGAATGTTAAAGTCTTCGAGGATTCTATAAAAATTTTGCCAGAGTTTCCCCTATAATATGGCACTGCCATCCTGTCACAACAACCCATAATATCGATGCCTCACAGGGCCACAACACAATAGCATACAAATTTGGCCACGCACGACCCAAAAAGCATAAAAGGAAAACATACATACTTTAAAATCTTGACGTCTCATCTTGGACTTCTTCCAAGGGCTGAAATAAATGAGGGTATTTGGATCGCATACTCTCTTCCGCTTCCCATGTCATTTCTTCTCGTTTACTGCTTCTCCATAAAACCTTAACTGAGGCCACTTCTTTGTTTCTAAGCATCCGTACTTGCCTATCTAGTATGGCAATGGGTATTTCTTCATAAGTCAATAGGATCTCCAACGCATTTTCGAAGCATCGAGACATGGAACACTGGATGAACGGACTCTAACTCCTGAGGTAAATCTAGCTCATAGGACAGTTTGCCTATTTTTCACACAATCTCATATGGCCCAATGTATCGGGGACTAAGCTTCCCCTTCTTGCCAAATCTCATCATGCCTTTCGTTGGCGACACTTTCAGAAATACCCAATCCTTCACTTGGAACTCTAAGTCTCTTCGACGATTATCTGCATAGGACTTTTGATGACTTTGAGCTACCAACAATCGATCATGTATGAGCTTAACTTTCTCTGTGGCTTGCTGGACCAAATCTGGTCCTATCAATTTAGCCTCTCCTGTTTCAAACCACCCGATTGGGGATCTACACTTTCGCCCATATAAAGCTTCATACGGTGCCATTTGAATGCTAGAATGATAACTGTTATTGTAAGAAAATTCAATGAGTGGCAAATGATCATCCCAATTTTCTCCAAAATCTATCATACATGCTCGTAACATATCTTCAAGAGTCTAAATTGTACGTTCAGCTTGTCCATCGGTCTGTGGATGAAATGCCTTGCTAAGGCTCACTTGGGTCCCTAAACCCTCTTGGAACGACCTCCAGAAATTAGCTGTAAATTGAGTCCCTCTATCGGAGATAATAGATACTGGAACACCATGGAGTCTCACTATCTCTTTAACATATAGCTTTGTATAATCTTCTGCCACATACGTCGTTCTGACGGGTAAGAAATGAGCTGACTTTGTGAGTCTATCCACAATCACCCATATAGAATCATACTTACGTCGAGAACGGGGTAAGCCTGTGATGAAATCCATATTAATCACTTCCCATTTCCAAGTGGAGATTTCTATGTCTTGCAACAATCCACCCGGCTTTTGGTGTTCCATTTTCACTTGTTGACAGTTGGGACATTGAGCCACAAATTCTACTATATCTTTCTTCATCCCATTCCACCAATATATAGACTTGAGATCATGATACATTTTCGTCGCTCCGGGGTGAACAAAATAACGGGAACAATGAGCTTCTCTCAAAATCTGATGGCGTATCTCTGTAATGCATTAGCATGGAATCCTCATATTGTCGCCCTTTCACTTCTGCCACTAGCGACGAGACTGCTGAATTCTGAATTGTAGTTCCCCTGCTACTTGAGTCTACCACTCGAACTCCTAGGCTAGCTAACTGCTGGAGCTCACGAGCCATTTCTCTCTTCTCCGGTCGTACATCACATAAACTTCCCATAGATCTGCGGCTAAGAGCATCAGCTACAACATTCGCCTTTCCGGGGTGATACAAGATATCAACATCATAATCTTTTAGCAATTCTAACCATCGTCGTTGCCGCAAATTCAACTCTTTCTGCTTGAAGATATACTGAAGGATCTTATGATCGGTATAAATATCCACATGGACACCATATAAATAATGTCTCAATATCTTTAAAGCATGAACCACTGCAGCCAATTCTAGATCGTGGGTCGGATAATTCTGCTCATGTTTCCGCAGTTGCCTTGAAGCATATGCAACCACTTTACCGTGCTGCATCAATACACAGCCTAGCCCAACACCTGAAGCATCACAATAAACAACATATCCTTCCGATCCCTCTGGAAGTGTCAAGACTGGTGCAGAAGTCAATCTATCTTTCAACTCTTGGAAGCTACGTTCACAAGCATCTGTCCATTGAAACTTTGCTGATTTCTAGGTTAACTTTGTGAGTGGTGCTGAAATCGAAGAGAAACCTTCAACAATCTCCTGTAATAACCTGCTAAGCCCAGAAAGCTACGAACCTCTGTAGGAGTTGTGGGACTTGGCGAAGTTTTCACGGCCTCAATCTTTTGACTATCCACTAGAATCCCATCGGCTGCAACAATATGCCCCAGAAATGTCACTGAGTTCAACCAAAACTCATATTTGGAAAACTTTGCAAACAAATCTCGAGTTCGAAGAACTCCAAGGACAATACGTAAATGATCCGCATGCTCTGCCTCGGATCTAGAATACACCAAGATATCATCGATGAATACAATCACCAACAAATCCATAAAGGGCCTGAACATATTGTTCATCAAATTCATAAACACCGCCGGTGCATTAGTTAGCCCAAATGACATTACCCGGAACTCAAAATGACCATATCTTGTTCTGAAGGCTGTCTTAGGGATATCTTTCTCCCTAACTCTCACTTGATGATACCCGGACCTCAAATCAATCTTTGAAACCCATTTGGCACCTTGTAATTGATCAAATAAGTCATCAATCCTCGGAAGAGGATATTTATTCTTAATCGTCACCTTATTCAATTGCCGATAGTCAATGCACATTCTCAAAGAGCCATCTTTCTTTCGGACAAACAATATGGGTGCTCCCCACGGCGACGAACTAGGCCTAATAAAGCCTTTATCAAGCAAATCTTTCAATTGCTCCTTGAACTCCTTTAATTCTGTAGGTGCCATTCTATCAGGAGGGATAGATATAGGCTTAGCGTCTGGCAATACCTCAATAGCAAAGTCAATCTCCCGCTTGGGAGGAAGGCCTGGAAGCCCTTCCGGGAACACATCCGGAAATTCATTTACTACAGGAACTGACTGAAGATTCAGCAATTCAGCTTCTATATCTTGAACTCGCATTAGATGGTAAATACATCCTTTTGTGATCATCTTCCTTGCCTTTACATAGGAAATAAACCTACCCTTTGGCGAAGCCGTATTCCCTTTCCATTATAAAACTGGTTCTCCCGGAAACTGGAAACGAACCATCTTCATCCTACAATCAACATTGGCATAACAAGAAGCCAACCAATCTATGCCCATAATGACATCAAAATCTACCATCTTTAGTTCATGCAAGTCAACTATAGTACGGCGGTCACATATCACAACTACACAATCTCTATATACTTGGCTAGCTATTACCGATTCACCCACGGGTGTAGACACCTCAAAAGGTTTGATCGACTCCGGCTCGATTTTAAATCGACCCGCAATATATGGAGTAACATAGGACAATGTGGAACCCGGATCAATCAAAGCATATACATTATGAGAGAATACCGATAATATACCTGTGACCACGTCAGGAGAAGACTCAAGATCTTGGCCTCCAGCCAAAGCATAAATACGGTGTTGAGGACCGCTAGAAGTGGGAGCTCTCCCTCTGCCTCTACCATGGCCAACTGGCGCATGTGAACCTGGCCCCATAGAGCGCATAGAAGATGAAGATCCGGCTACTGACCCTGAGGGCTGGGTCCTACCCCTACCATGAACCGAGAGGCAATCACGCATGACATGGCCTGGCCGACCACATGAATAGAAACCATCTGAACCCGATCGGCAGTGACCCCAATGCAACTTCCCACACTGGGAACATCGTGGCACGGGCGGCCTTGCCTGACCCGAATCACCTCTAAACTGGGACCCTGAAGAACTCGGACTCAGTCCCGCACGAGCAGATCTATCAAATCTCTGGCCTAAAAACTGTGGAGGTGCACTGGTGATAGAGTAGCCTGAATGCCCGGGAAACTACTGCCTGTTCCCACCTCTAATCTCACTCATCGGACCCGAAGATCTGGCCCTCTTGCTATGGCCCCTATCATGCTCACGTTCCCTTCTTTGCTGTTGCAGGCTTTTTTCTTCTAAGTTTTGAGCATGGGCCTGAATGCATGCAATATCCATACCGTCCTGAAGGGACGCAGTCAAGCATCTATCCATCAAATGTGGCCCTAGGCCTTTCACAAATCGGTGTACCCGGTCACCCATATCCGCTACCATGGCCGAAGCATACCTAGCCAAGGAATTGAAGCAGAGACTATACTCTAGAGCACTCATGCTACCTTGAAGGATACTTAGCATATTAAGCATCGTGAGCTTAGTAGCTCGGAAGATCAAATCATTTGAAGGAATCATAGTCTTATAGGAGATTTAGACGTTTGGCCAAAGAACCATGCCTTATGAAATAAGGGTTAGCCTTACACACCTTTTCGTTCGAATATGTATCACTTGCACGTTCTCTTTCAACGCTTGCGTTTATACCTTTATTAAAGGTCATACTATAGTTAGAATCGATAGCTAGCATATATGACTAAAGCTCGAGAAAATTGGACAGCATCTCCTCCATAATGTATCCCAACTCCCAAACGTCAATAATAAATTCACGATGCCATAACAATAGCCATTACTCATTCACATTATCCATATTTCTAGACTTACATTCAATTCATCCATAACCATGGCCATAACACACACGACGTCCATTTACATACATTGTTTATCTCATGTTCTTAACATCATTTATATCGTATTTACCTCACAATACATCAAGACCATAGCTCAATTCATACTATTTCTCAAAATGACACTATTCCATATTCATCACTCATTTTTCTATACTCTTCTACAATCCAAGTATTTCAACTCTTATCTACCTTAAACAACATATAAATATCATTAATCTTACCTTAAATGTTGTAGGAACAAGCTTTAGTTGATAATACTCCACCTTGAGCAAAACCCTAGTTTATCTCCATTTGGATCTCTTGACTTTGAATGATCTTAATGGGTTTGCTCACACTTGATTCACTTGATTTGTGTTATTGATCCTTAATAATCCTTAAAAACTTGTGGAATATTTGTAGAGAGATGTTCTAGAGAGAAGGGGTGTAATGTAGAAGTGAAATGAAATAAGCCTTGTTCCCCTAATTTAATGACTTAAAAATCTGATTTGAAGTGCACAGTGGTCGTAAACATGGTTTACGGTCCGTATTCCAATTTACGGACCGTCCTTCATGGTCGTATTTAATCATATCAGAACCAAAAACTCAAACTGAGATGTGGTGATTTACGGACGCAGTTTACGGGCCGTAAACCACTTTACGGTCCGTATTTTGGGTCATTTTTAACCATTTGCTCATTTGGCAGAAAGTTGATGGTTTGGAAGCCAAAATACGACATGGCAGTTTACGGACCGTATACCACTTTACGGTCCGTATTTCATTTTACGACCAACTGGCCAGAATGCAAACTTGCAACTTTTCACATTTCCAAAACCTATAATTATTCATTATGGAGCATAACCTCTCTCTTATTGCGATTGCCTTCGGAATCTCACTTAGGGTCGTCAAATGTTTTTTCTTACTCGCAGAAATATCGTACACTCGTACTCATCACTAGTTCATTCACTTGCGTACCGACGGAAGATTTTTCCGAGATGTAACAGTGAGAGTTAGGGAGGAAGATATTCCTAAGACGGCCTTCAAAACTAGATATGGTAATTTTAAGTTCTGGGTAATGTCGTTTGGGCTAACTAATGCACCGGCAATATTCATGGATTTGATGAACAATGTGTTTTGGCCCTTTCTAGATTTGTCTGTGATTGTGTTCATTAAAGGTATCCTGGTATATTCTCGGTCCGAGGAAAAACATGCAGATCATCTACGTACCATTCTTAGAGTTCTTCAGGCTCGGGAGCTATTTGCAAAAATTTTAAAGTGTGAGATTTTGTTGAATTCGGTGACCTTTTTGGGGCATGTTATTTCAGAGGATGGTATTCGGGTGGATACCCAAAAGATTGAGGCTGCTAAGACTTGGCCAAGGCCTACAACACCTATAGAGGTTCATAGTTTTTTGGGCTTAATAGGTTATTACAGATGATTTATAGAAGGATTTTCTTCTATTTCTGCACCACTAACAAAGCTGACTCGGAAGGCAGTTAAATTTCAATAGACGAATGCTTGTGAGCACAGTTTTCAAGAGTTAAAGAGTAGATTAACTTCGGCCCCAGTTCTGACACTTCCAGAAGGATCAGAAGGCTATGTTTTCTATTATGATGCTTCAGGCGTTGGTTTAGGATGTGTGTTGATGCAACATGATAAGGTGATTGCTTATGCTTTAAAGCAGTTACGAAAACATGAGGAAAGCTATCAAACCCATGATCTTGAGTTAGCTGCGGTGATTCATGCACTGAAGATGTGGAGATGTTATTTGTATGGTGTTCATATTGATATTTATAAGGATCACAAGAGCCTCCAGTATATCTTCAAGAAGAAAGAGTTGACTTTAAGAAAAAGGCGATAGTTGGAGTTGTTAAAAGATTATGATGTTAACATTCTATATCATCCTGGGAAGGAGAACGTTGTGGCTGTTGCTCTTAGCCGTAGATCTATGGGAAGTTTATGTGATGTTCAGCCAGAGAAAAGAGAGTTAGCTCGTAAGATCCTGCAGTTAGCTAGCCTAAGATTTCGGGTGATGGACTCGGGCAATATGGGAGCTACCATTCAGAATTCATCTGTTTCATCCTTAGTAGTTAAGGTGAAAGAGCGCCAGTATGAGGATCCCATACTAGTTCATTTCAGAAATACACTTCCTCAGAAGGAAAAGTCATCCTTTGAGTTTTTCGAAGATAGAGCTCTCCGATATCGAGACAGGTTGTGTGTTCCCGATGTTGCAGGATTACGTCATCAGATTTTGAAAGAAGCCCATTGTTCCCATTATTCTGTTCATCCCGGAGCGACAAAAAATGTACCATGATCTTAAATCTATTGATTGGTCGAATAGGATGAAGAAAGACATAGCGGAATTTGTGGCTCAATGTCCTAACTTCTAGCTGGTGAAGATTGAGCATCAAAAACCCGACAGATTGTTGCCCACTGCAATGACTATGTTCAGTAAAATGGGCATAACTCCTAGACGAGTTTAAGAACTCTTACCAACTTCACTACTTGGTTTGACTTCCAAAACTACTATCTTGCACCCAATTTCACCCCGAAGGAATTCATACAACTAAAATTCCATATTAGCACCAATTAAACACATTCACATTAAACCCGAATTCACGGAGTGTTACACTCACCTTCCGTAGCTGAGTATAACAAAAATGAGCAACGAAATACAACAGCGGAACTCCAAGCACGTAGCAGCAGCAAATTCACAATGGAAATGATAGAGGAAAATATGTTTGAATTGATTCAAGACCGTATACAGATGAACGTGATGGAGATGAATAAAAACAACAACTTTAGGGCTCAAATCAATAGCAGCAGAGATCAATTTCTCCCAAGCTTTATGGTGGGATTAACAAAAAGAGAGAGGAGACCGACAAGATGCTGGATTTTCAAACAAAATTAGGGCTAGACAAAATTTATTTCCTATTATGTTTCTTACGCTTTTGTTTATTTACTTTTGGACCTTCATTGTTTTTATTCTATAAAATAACCCCTTGGGCTTTTAGTTTGAAAAGAAATAATAATATTGTGTCTAGTGTAGGACTGTGTGCCCGGTTTCAATCATGTCCAAAGGAATCGTACATGAAGAATGTAAAGAGAATTCTATATTATTTAAAAAGCACATAGGAATTGGTCCTTTGGTATCCGGGGGGAGGGGGGATTTCGAACTAATAGGTTATCCTGATGCTGACTATGTTTAAAGAGTACTTCTAGGATGCTCATTTCTTAGGGTCATGCTTGATTCCACGGGCTACAAAGAAACAAAATTCAGTGGCGTTATCAACTGTCGAGGCAGAATATGTAGTTGTTGCCTCTTGTTATGCCCATTCACTATGGATCAAACAGCAACTAGGAGACTATGGTATTGAGATTGAGAAGGTGCCAATATTTTATGATAACACCAGGATTATGAACATGGAAAGAATCCAGTCTAACATAAAAGGAAAAAGCATATTCATGTATGGTATAAATTTTTAAGTGATAATGTGGGAAAATGGAATATCTCTATGGAATTCTGCAACACACAAGATCAAATTGCGAATAAATTTACAAAGGTTGTAAGAAGGGATCCCTTGGAAATAATTACTTAGAGCTTGGACTACTCAAGATAGATTGATATTCTCTCCTACCTCCCTCAATTACTGGCTACGACCAAATCATAGTATTTCCTACTGTTTTTTTTTCAATGATGCCAAAAACGGGAAAAGTAGAAAAATAGCAGTTCATATATTAGAAGAACTTGGTCCTTATATATCACTTGACACATCTTTTCATAGGTTCTACAACCTAGTAGCCTATAGGGTTGCATCCAGTGGAAGTTTAGCCCCTAAAACATTAGGCATACCATCACACTTTCTTAGTAATATAGCCCAGCCATCAAGCAGGCTGTAATGAATGAAAGGTAAAGTCCTAGCATCTGACTCTGTGAGCTTACAAACCTCGTTGTGCTCGTGGGTGAACTAATGTGAGCTTACAAACCTTGTGTGGTGAGCCTTACTTGTATCAACACGAATCTGTAGTGTTAGAACAACAACAGAGCTGGTTCTAATGGGGAAGATAGTCAACATAGAAGTATAGGCCAAGGGGAAGAATTGATCCAGAGCTAAAGAAGATTGAAGAACTTGATCAAAGGGAACATGAAGACATATGAAGCTACTACGTGTTTCATCATCAAAAAGGGGAAAATTGTTGGTGCCTCCTCACTCAATAATAGATGATGAGCTTGTGATGAAGTTTTAATGATTTGACTATTAATTTTTACCAATGACAATAAAGGGAAGCATAAGAAAGACATTTGAAGAACCATACATCCAAATAGATCTCTGAGGAATTCAATGAAGAGCCATATCAACAAAGGAACTGATCCTTATCATGCAAGACTGGATACTGCAAATGCCATTTCATGCCAACTAGTTAAAATGGAATATTGACTGATACCTATTCGATGAAAGCTTGGATTTGAAGTTATGGAAATGTTACGATAAGTTGATCAACATAGAATTAGTATTGAAGTAGTAAAGAGGAAACTGACGCGTGTACAAGGAAAGAAGGAAGATCCATGTCAAATAAGGTTTGGTTTTCGGGTGCAATTAATAAATCAAAACTTGGTTGGATTCAACAATTCAAGGGCTTCTATATATACACAACACGAACAAGCTTTGGAGCTTAGTCAAAACCACAACTATAATAAAAAATCCAACTTGAGGCATCAAGTGAGCGTAGTCCACACCTGAGTCTGTAGCGGAACCAACTATAGAGAAATGAGCCTATCAAGATTTATCTTTAGTAGTTTGTAATAGTTAGGTTAAATTGTGGTTCCATCTATTTGTCTTTGCAAGTATTATGTAATAGGTGTTTTGTTAGTATCGAGTTGTAAGAGATATCTTGAATCGATACAATCCTGAGATAGATTGTATAAGAATGTAGACGCAGGACTGTTAGGAAATAGGTCCTTAGGTATTACAAGGAAGTTTTTAAACCTTAACCAACTCGTGTTTAGTGACGTTAGGTAAAGCCCTATAGAGATAAGTCGTGGTTTTTGCCTCATTTGAGCAAGAAATTTTTCACATAAAATTTTTGTGTTGATTTTATATTTCCGTTGCATTACCTTATTGCATAGAGTCTCTAAGAACCTGTTTCTTAGAGTGCATAGCAGTAGCCCGATCCGAACAAGTTTTCTTGTCAGAACATCCTTTTGTTAAGCCTTTTGGTAAGACAAATTTTTCACCTTATACATTTCTCCATGTGAAGATCAATCATACATGTCACTGCTTTCTCTTACTTAAGCCCATTCAACTAGATCATTGGTTTTTTTAAGAATTTAGTCTTTCTTGGGTCCCTTTTTTTTTAAAGAAGTATAGATTGGATATCCTTTAGTCAAGTCCTCGCTGTATTTCTTTGTGAAGGACCAAGCCCTTGATTCCTTCCTTTAAGTTGCTACCTGTTAATCCGATCAGTTCTAAGTGCGATGGTACATATATCTTCAAAGTAAGCCACTGGAGACTTGGTTTTTTAATGCCTCGTATCCTGACTTAACTATGGTCTACTTCAGCAGCTGGTCTTTTGTTTCTTCATATAATGGGGAGTGGGATTCTTTTGAGAGTTTCTTGATGTATCCCATACTCTCTCTCATCGGCCTTCAGTAAGAGCTGGGGGGAGGGAGGTTGCTTTATTCTTTGTCTAGGAACCCAGACTAAATTGGGTTCTTTTAGATGAGTATGCAACTGACTTTGTGCTTGATTTGAGGGGCCAAGTTCTTCTTTTTTTTCCTTCTCCATATTGAGTCTGTATCTTTGAGTTGACCACATCTTGACTCTACATGTGTTCTATATATGCCTATAGTATTCGCCGAAGAAGCATAGGATTTTGGACATATCCTTTTGTTGCTCGTTTTTACTTCTCTTAACTTCAAGCCTAGTCTGCAACTGTTTTAATTTGTAAGCAGGGAAGTTATCATTATTGGCTACCTGTTCTTTCCATATAGATAGGCCTTGATGTCTTCCATTATTTCTTTCAACTCTTTCAGTCTTTCTGGCATGACTTTTGTCCTTGGGAGGTGTGACTAGAATCTTTTGAATTTCTAGTCCAGCCTTTTCATTATTCAGAGTAAGAACCTAGTTCTTGAGATCTTCATTTTCTAGGTTCTCTCTTTATTCTTCTAGGATTGTGTAGATCATCTGAAAGATTGTGTATTCTTGCATTAATTTATTCCTTTTAATGTACGAATTTTTAAGAATATTGAGGATAGTTTGAGTTACACTTTCTAGTTTGTTCCTAGAGTAAGTGGGAGTCTCTTCTCTAACCTCTAAAAAGAACATTAATGCGTCATGCTATATTATGTTTTGATGATTTGACAAACCTTAGTCAAGGAACCAAAAAACAACTATGCGTCTTGCGGTCTGAGCTTCAGGGGGAACAAGTGAGAAATCTGGTCCTTGGAGGGAATACAAAGTATGTTTCTTTGTCTTCATCAAAAAAGGGGAAATTGATGAGTTATGAAACCTTATGTTTTAATGATTTGACAAACACTAAGAAACCCTAGGGAACCAGATATCTCATGTGCTACTATGTTGACATGCTCCTTGAAGAAACGGATGCAATCAGTCTCACTACACAAGCTGCAAGATATGTTCATATATGAAGGACCAGATATGTTTTCAGAGGGACCAGATAAGATCAGGTTCCCAGCAGAATATGTTCATATATGAAGGACCAGATACAGATTCAGAGGGACTAGATGAGATCAGTTCCCCAACTATTGCTTTGTTAACTGTACAACTATAAAGAGACTGACATTACAACAGTGTAGCAGCAGAGTTGTTATAGCCTGTTCAAGAATATATGAGGGATCAGGTTTCTCCAGATGAGAGATCAGGTCCCTGAAGCGTTGAAAACTCAACTCTACAGTTGTAAAGTTGCCGACACTGTAGCAGTGCAGCAACAATATAGCAGTAGAGGACCAGTATGGGCTGTCACCTTCTTATCCCCTTCCCTCTACATATGCAACACCATGCTCAAATGAAGAACTATTCTTGCACAATCCGAAAATTGCTCCATCCTAAGTGCAAGTCTCCACCTTGCAAAGTGTTCCTCAAGAACAGAGCCTCAGCAACCCGAAGGACCAGATCCAGAATTGAAGATGCTTTAGGTCCTTAGGTAGTTGAGTCTTTGTTATTTTGTGTTTAAACTGTAAACCTACTCTTTCATAAAAAAAAAAGTTGATTGTAGGTGTTTTGAAGTCTCAAAGGTTGCTTGTTGGAAGTGTGTTTCCTCAAGCCTTTGAGTGGTACACTAGGCTAGAGTTAGCTTAGTTGTATTAGGGCATGGGTTGTTAGTGTTAGTCACTATGGTGAATTCTCAAAGGGTGCCTTTCAGTGGTACGCTAGGCTAGAGTTAGTCTAGGCGTATTAGTCAAATTCTCAAAGGTTGCTTATTCGAAGAGTGTCTTCATAGGAACTTTGAGTGGTACACTAGGCTAGAGTTAGTCTAGGTGTATTAGTGTGCTTGGCTAGGGGTAGTCAAGTGTGAGGGTTGCATAAGCGATATTGTAAGGGTGAGGGGTTATGGGAGTTAACTTCTAGCTTGCAATAGAGTTGTAACCTGAGTTTGCTCAGATAATGGAGTTGAAATCCTACTGGGCTAGGTCGTGATTTTTAATTCCTTGAGCAAGGAGTTTTCCACGTAAAAAATCTTGTGTTATTCTCTTACTGCACTATCTGGGAGAACTAGTAACAACCAGGTCTCTCTCTATATTTTTTTTGGTGGACGCGTAGCCTCTAACAAACTTCTTGCTGATGTCTTCTTTCGGTTTTGAATCAGAGTTAATGTTCTCTGGATCAGGTTCATTCTTGATAACTGGGGAGTTGTCCTTCTGTTCTTCATGGCTTCTTGGTGCCTCTCCATAATTTTCCTGAAGAGTATTCGGTATCTATTTTATGGTCTCGCATGAGAAGATTTGATCATGCATGGCCGGAGCAATACTTTGGAGAAAATTTCTTTATCTTTGTCATTTAGCTTAGTATCCTTCATGTCTTCCTCATTGTATTGCTCACAACTTTTGGGATCAGTTCCTGTACCATCATTAACCTGTGTTGAAGGAATTCTTTGACCATTTTGAATGATGTACCAAAATTCTGTATTCCTTGCCATTATATATTCCTGCATTCTTGATTTCCACCATTGGTAATATTCTCCATTGAATTATGGTGGTCTTGTGATTGATAGACCTTCTTGAGGTGCAACCATCTTTAATGTGATATACCAGTATCTTTGAGTTTGCAACCATCTTTAATGTGATACTAGTATCTTTGAGTTAAGGTGTGACTAAGTTCGCCGTATCTAAATTGATTCAAACTTGGGGAAACAAGATCGTCCTTTAGTTTAAAGGTTGTTAATTAAGTGTTATAGAAGTTTCGTAAAGGTTGGAGGTTAAACTAATCTAATAGGATTAGTTTCGGCGAAGTTTGACAAGCTTAAGGTGGCCTACGGACCGTACATAGAAAGTACTGGTTGTAGGTGCATCGAAAATGGAAAGTAAAAATTTCCAGAATTTTGAATTTTTCTGGGCCCAGATACAGCCACCATGTACAGGTCAGTATATGGGTTTTATCCCCATAAATTCCATCATAGATAAGCGGTGGAAATTCTATAAAGTTCTCCAAGTCGGTTCTAACTTCATTTCTAGGTATTTTCACTTTCAAACATACCTAAGGAGCTCTAAAAACGTCTCCATCTTGTTCTTCAACTCAAAGGCAATTTACACCAAGATTTAGATTGGGTTTTCCTCTGTTGAGTTCATGACGCTAACGTAGTTCCTTTTTTGATTAGTTGGTAAATCAAGGGATTCTTCCAAGTGAAGCAAGTTGGAGAAGCTTAGGTATTTGGCAGTTAAGGTAAGGGTTCTTCCCCTTTCTTTTGTATGAACTCATGTGGTAAGGACTCACGGGATGGTGATCGGAAGTCATGAGTCCAAGTTTTTTTTAGTTATATTGAGTTGCTTATGGATTGTTCTTGATGAGGTGAAATTCTGGAGATGTTGATTGTTATTGTAAAAGTGTTGGTTGTTGTTGTAACTATGTAGAGAAGGAAGGTGTGGTGAAACGTCATTGTTTTTTATCATATTTGCAAGTCTAATTATCGTTTTGTGTACGTTAGTTGGTCGTAAGACCTGAGCTTGTTATCTAGATGTTGATATTGGTTGTATTCTTTATTATAGACAAAAGCTCCGTGGAAAGATGACTCTTCATAGTTTTCATAGGGAATCGAGGTATGTAATGGCTAAATCATTTTCACCTTCTTTCGGCATGATTCCCTATCATATGTCCTCTCCTATATAAGGTTATATAGAACAAGATGTCGTGAATCATCTTATCATATTCTAGATATTCAGATGCTCCTTCCTTTGATAATGTTCTTGGTGTGCCAAGCTTTCATACGATCTTATATAGTTCCTTGTCTTTTAGTCGAGAAGTTTAAGTCCCTTTATCTAGGATGTCCATGTTATATTTGTTAGATGATTTACCCCGCATGTTTGATGATTTTATTGAACTATATGGAATGCCTTCATAAGCTAATGAATAAGAATCTCGAAAATGTTAGTCATGTACTTACATGTATTTGGCCCTCTCACTACTACTTTATCAAGTAGAGTTTGTATATGCACAAACTTAGACTACACAAACTCTTGATGCACGTCAATTGCAACAATAGGCTAGCTAGAACTTTAGGATTCCTTAACCGACTCTAATAGGACTCCTGAATTGACTCTAATCAGGTTCTCTTACATTCCTCCTCAAGCTGGAGTTGGGGTGATGAACAACACCTAGCTTGATCCGTAAAGTTTGAAACTGATTCTTCGGTAGTGGCTTAGTGAATATGTCAACTAGTTGATGTACGGAAGGGATAAACTTTTTAACCGTAAATCCTTGGACAACCTTTTCTGGCACAAAATATAGTCAAGCTCAACATGTTTCGTACGAGCATACAAAATTGGATTAGCCATTAGGTGAAGAGCACTAATCTTGTTTGTGCAAAAGTAGTGGAGGACGAGATAGTGAGATGCCAATGTCTTTGAGCTGATAGGTCACCCAAGTGAGTTCCGCAACAAGAGACGCTAATGAATGATATTCAGCTTCAACACTAGACTTCACCACGATGACTTGCTTCTTTGAAGACCAACTGATGCAATTAGAACAAAGAAAAACACCCAAGCATGATGTAGACCGGCAAGTTAGGGGAAACTAGCCCAATCGGCACCGGAAAGGCGCAGGTTTAGTGAGGACTTGGTGGAGATACAAAGGCCTAACTGAGATTTACCGTTTATGTATCAAAGCACACGTTTGAATCCTGACCAATGTATAGTTAGGGCATTGCATAAATTGACACTAGAGGTTAAATGCATGAGAAATATCTAGATGAGTGAGGGTCAAGTATTGCAAGGATCTATGAACTTTGATATGCAAAGGCGTCAACCTGTGAACCAAACGAGCCGTGAAGACTATATTTTGTGAAAGAACGGTCTAGGTAGATCATGCACTTAATATGTCTGTGCATTTAAGAAGATTAGAGGTATACTTGATCTGGCTTAGAAGAGACCATCCCTGTCACGGTGAACCTTAATACCAAGAAAGTAGTGAAGGCTTCCCATATTTTTCATGGCAAAACACGATTGAAGGTTGTTTATGAGCTGAGACATACTGGAAGAGTTATTCCCGATTAAAATAATATCATCAGCATAGAGAAGCAATAAGATAGTACCTTCGGATGAGTGCAACACAAACAATGAGGGTTCAACTTTACTACATGAAAATCCAAGATGGAGCAACTAAGAGCTAAACTTTGGAACCCTGCTTTAGGTGCTTGTTTTAAGACATGGAGTGGCTATTTGAGTAGAAACAATTGATACAGGAGAATAGGACCCTTAAAACCCTGTGGTTGCTCCATACACATAGTTTCTTTGAGGTCGCCATGTTAGAATGTGTTCTAGACATCAAGTTGCTTAATTTCCAGTGTAGAGTGGTCGCAATGGTCAAAACAAGACGAACTGTTGTAGCTTTCACCACTGGACTAAATGTATCGTCAAAGTCGACCCCTTTAATTTGATTGTATCCTTTCGCGACCTAGGGGCCTTGAACTGTTCCACAAAACTATCAGCCTGAGTTTTGTCTTGAAAACCCATCGAGAACTAACAACATTCATATCGGGTTGTTGTGGAACCAACATCCAAGTTTCATTTAATTTCAAAGTATTTAATTAATCATGCATAGAAGCCAACCAACCGGGCTTAGACAAAGTTGTTTTCACCAATTTTGGTTAGACAATGTTGGGTTGGATGAAAGCAGTGAAAAGGGTATGAAACGTAGGGTTTGGCATGGCATGATTTTTTGTCCTTGCGAGCATGTGGTGGGTGTTATTAATGATTTGTTTTGAGTGTGTTTGGTCTTGACCAACTAAAGTGTTATAGCCCGTATTTTGTGCGTTCGGATATTTCGAGATGGTCGTGGTAAATTAAGGGCAAGACCATTTTCAAAAAAAATTATTATTTTAATGTGCAAGTTGTTATGAATATTATTTATGAATATTATTGGAATGGAAATATTGAGAAAGGCTAAGGGCGAAAAGGGAAATTCGCAAGACGATTCATAAAATATGGAGGAAGGCTAAGGGCAAATTTGGAATTTGGAAAAATGATTTTTCATGAATTGCGAGACAAAAAAAAAGATATTAGTCTTGAATAAAAGAGGCCATGTGGCTGTGCCCTATGGGGTGGGCTTTAGCCCAAATAAATAAATTGTCCACATGTATAAAATATGACCAAGAAGTCATATTTTCATTTCATTATCTAGAATATTCAAGAAAAAGGGAGATGGGCTATGTGCCCATATTTTTTTTAGTTAAGGGACTTAAGTGTAAATATGGATAAGTGGTGAAAAAAGAAGAAGATAAATAAGACATATTTAACTTCATCTTTTAGAAAGATGAAGAAGCTTGGAGAAAGCAAGAAACATAAAAGGCCATTCGGCCATGGTTCACCAAACAAGACCCTTGGAAAATCTTGATCAAAAAAAATATTTTCTTCTAGCAAAACAACTAATTGGAAGGTCCTCTTTAACGTGGAGTGATTGTGGGAGTAAGAAAAACAATTGTTGTGCAAGTGGTGAACCTAGCCGAGCAAGAAGCTGTGTGGAGAAAGGTATGTGTTTAATCGCTTTTCTATGTGTTGAAGATGATTTGTGAATACTATAGTATGTAGGAACGGATGAAATTCATGGAATATATATGTATGTGATGGTGGCCGAATAGGGCTATGATGATAGGATGAGATGAATTGATTTTTATTTAGTCATTTGATTGTTGCGTTGTGAATTCCATGATGTAAAATGAATGAAAACCATGAATTTAGTGTGTTGGTGTTTGGCCGTGTATATGCCATGTTTGGCCGTGTGTGTGTGTTGTGTTGTAGGGAGATGATGAACTAATTTTATCTAGTATTTTGCTTGTTGTTGTAAGGAATTCTATGATGGAAGTGAAAGTTTAATAATTCTAGTTCAAGTAATAATTGTTGGAAAATTGTTTTAGAAGTTAATGTGAATTGAAAATAGTGTTCTTGCACTTATGGAAGATAATGTTGTTAGTGTGAATTGTTGGTGTAATTCATGAAGTTGAAAGAAAGAAATGTGTTGGCAGTGTTCTTGTTGAATTTGGAAGAATTCGGGTAGTGTATGTGTTGGTTGGGCCGTTTGAAATGTTGTGTGGGTTGTTAAAGTGTTCTTGAATATTGTTGAATGGTTTCGGATTAGTATTTGAATATGTGAACAAGTATGAATTGAATATAAAGGAAATGTTATTGAATTATGTCAATGAGCTACTAATGTTGGAATGTATTTTGAATACTGTTGAAGTTGGAAGATATGATTGTTGATATTGTTATTGATAATTTGGCTGAGTTTCATTCTCGGGTTTGTTGTTGTTAAATTGGCCGAGTTAGATTCTCGGGGATGTTGTATTTACGGGGGAAATGCTGCCGAAATTTCGGTAGAATATAAGTGAATTCATTTGAAAGACTAAGGCAAGTCAATGGCAATGAAGCTAATGATTATGTAAATTCTTTTGTATGTAGACTAGCAAGGTTGGACAAATAAGCGTAGCTAGTTGGTCATGGGACAGGTATGTAAGGCTTATCCTTTCTTTCTTTGGCATGTCCTAGAGCCACATAAGGTATGACATGATATGCACTTTGGGGTAACTCCGCTCTTGGATTCTGAGTTTGTCCCTAAAGAGTTCTGTATGTGTTAATGTCCGAAGTTCTGTTCGATACGTTTTCGAAAGAAAATTGGTATGACTAATGTTTTGATTTTCAAATGATAGTACGTTGATTATCCCATTGAATCTTTGATACACTTTGATATGTACATATGATTCTAAAAGTTGTACTTGATTTGATCTATATGATATCCGAAAGATACTTGATATGATTACTGCCTTGATTTTTCAAAAAAATGACTTCTGAAATGCTCATAGAAGGTTCTGTACTTCAAACGTCCATAACTTTCCGATACCAAATCAGATTGACCCGAAATTTGTTTCTGCGCCTTCAGGAGTCGGTAAGTATGCTTGTCTATCGAGTCTTAATTTGTGTGCATATGGTTTCGCATTATTCTATTCGTGCAAGTCTCAGTTTGGATTTCACTAAGCCCGGGCCAGGATATGTACTCGTGCGTACTCATCTGCATTGTTCACCGCGTCCCTCTCACTTGCGGGCCGGGGCATGTTATATATGATATGATGACATTATGATATGATGACGAGGTGGTGGCCAGGATGGCACATTCACCGCATCCCGCAAAGGAGGGCCGGGGCACGTTACATGAATATATGATACATGACATTGGCATATATGATTTCATTCACCGCGTCCCTCACCAAGGGCCGGGGCACGTTATATTCATACACGATATATGATTCACCGCGTCCCTCACCGAGGGCCGGGGCACGTTATATGTTTACATGATATATGATTTACCGCGTCCCTCACGGGAGGGTCGGGGCACGTTATATGCATATATGATATATGATTCTGTCAAGCATGATTTGTGTTTGGAAAGTAAGCATTTTGGCATTCGATACCTTCTGTACTTCTTCTGCCGTAAGATATCGGCATACGTGATCTGTGTCTGGAAAACAAACATTCTGATATTCTGGATCTGCACCATTCTGACATACGACCTCTGTATACTCGATTTGTGATTGGAAAATGAGCGCTTTGGTAATCTAAATAATGTACTCACTCTTGTACTGTTTACTTCGGATATGGTTCTGTTTTCTGTGTTTCATGCTTTACATACTCAGTACATATTCCGTACTGACCCCCTTTCTTCGGGGGCTGCGTTTCATTCCACGCAGGTACACCCAGATAAGTGGAAGAAATTGCAAAAGATGTTCCAGCGAAGTTGGCAAGCTCCATTTTGTTCCTGGAGTGTTGCCGAGTCAGAGTTTGTATGATATGCTTTCTGGATTAAAGTTAGAGACTTTGCAGACAGAGTCGTGGGAATTAGTTGTCGGTTCTGTAAGCGGCTCCATCAGCCGATATGTCATTCTGTATTATGATATAAATTCTATATGATTATGGATTTTTGGTTTGATTTGAGAACAAAGAAGAACATTTTTGAAAGCTTACTATGTATTTCACTTTTATTTGATTTCAGAGTCCGAAGAAATTATGTGTGTAATAAGAGTCTGTGGGTTCGCTCATCTCCGGATATGGGGTTGGGTGCCCATCCTACCCTAGGGATATTAGGGTGTGACATAGAGGTTTGTCAAGTTAAGGTGGCAAGTCCACAAACAAATCAAGTCCTAGAATTTTGGAATTGTCAAGTGATAGGGTGTTGGTTGCCAATTTTGTGGAAGACAATGATGTGTTTGGACTATGATAGGATTGGTTGTCATGTATAGTTGCTTCATGAGGTTTGGAATCTATGGAGTTGGACACAGATATGGTGTTATATCCCGCATTTTTGTGCAATCGGATAATTCAAGATAATCGTGGGAAGACAACAAGCAAGGCCTTATTTTTGTTTTGTTTGGCATATGAGTTGCTTATGAAGAATTTAGAAGCGGAATTATTAAGAAAGGCTAGGGGTAAAAAGGGTATATTCGCAATATGACTCGTGGAAATATGGACGGAGGCTAAGGGCAAATGTGGAATTTTGGAAAAAATTAATTTATGAGTTGCAAGACCAAGAGAGCAAAATATGGGCTTGGAAATTAAAAAGGGGCCACTTGGGCCATCCACATGGGTGGGCCTAGGCCCAACTAAAGCCTAAGTGGTCAAAATAAAAGAAGACTAAGTCTTCTAATTGTCCATAATCCTCTAGAAATTTCAAGAAACAAGGAACAAAAAAAAAGGGGAGAAAACCCCTAGGCCATTTCGGCCAAGGCAAGATCAACAAAAATTTTGGAAAATTTTTTCATCAAAAAAATATTTTCTATCAATTGAAGGATTCCTAGCAAGGTGGAGTGGTTTTTGGAAGAAGAAAAATTCATATTCTTGCAAATTGGAAGTTTTAGCCAAGTGAAGAAGTGAGGAGAAAGGTAAGAATTCATTCTTTTTTTTATGTTATGGATGCTTGTGCAAGTTGTAGTGTATAAAAGTAAGTGAAATTCATGAAGAACAAGAATATAGGTGTGTGGCCGTGTATGCCTATGTGTGTGTCGGAATTATGTTCTAATTATTTTTTCTAGTGTTTGGTTGTTATTGTTGTGGATGCTATGTTGATAATGGAAGTTGAATGATTTTGGAGAGGTTGTAGTTGTGTATGCATGATGTTGGCCGTGAGTGTTGTGTGTGTGGTAGCCATGTAGTTGTGGTGTGGTGTGGAGGAAAATGAGTTAATTTTATTTAGTATATTGGTTGTTGTTGTGTGGATTCTATATTGCTAATAAAAGCTTAATAATCTTAGTGAAATGGTAGAAGTTGGAGACTTGTGGTTGAAGTTTATGTAAATTGAATATTATGTTTTTACATGTATGGAAGACAATGATATTAGTATGGTGTTGTTGGAATATATATTATAAAGTTGTTATTGTTTTATTGGAGTTGGAAGGTTTTGAAGGAAGTAGCATGTTAATTGAAGTGTTATAATGTATCTTGGATTGAATATGGAAATAGTTAGTATGGTTGTTGGCATTATGTTAATAGTTTGGCCGAGTTGAATTCCCGGATTGTTGTTGATTAAAAATTGGCTAAGTTGAATTTTAGGGATGGTGTATTTACAGGGGAAGTGCTGCCAAAGTTTCGGTAGACAAGTGTTATCTTAAGATTCAACTTCTAAATGCTCTAATCAATGTTTGGTAAATGTGACCAAATTGTAGATTTTGGCGGATTTTCACCTTGAATTTGGAGTAGCATAAGGAGCGGAAAAAGGTATGTAAGGATTTACTCTTCCTTCTTTGGCATGTCTTAGACATACTAGGTTGGATACGAGCCTCGGGGACAACTCTATTCTCCGGAATCCGCGCCTAAAGTTTCCCCTTTTTCTTTCAATAGAATTGAATTAGACCTTTCATGAATAGTGGGAAGAATTGCCTAGCTATCTAGAACTTGTACAAATGAGACCCGACTACCTTAAAACTCTCACAAGTGACGTCATAAAACGTAACCTACGTAAATTGTGTACGCCGCCTCATTTGCCCCGAGGTGGGCCCATGGTTCCCTGATTTTTCTTTATTTTTCCGTTTATCAATCGATAAGTGTTGTGACTATTCTAATGAGGATATTTCTATGATGATAATGATAACGATGATGTTAAGAAAGAGAATATGTCTATGATGAGTATGACAAGAATGATTCCGCGACTAAGAGCCTTAAGTTAAGGATTCAATATGAGCATGAAAGTATCAAACTAGATCTTGATCGTTAATTCTATTCCTTGGTTATGACCCTATTTTCTAAGGATTCCAAAGCATATGAATTGATGTTTATGATGTCCATAATTTTATTCTATGTTTTCTTAGTGTTGTCCTTCGTTGATAGTCTCATCTTATAAGTATCGTTCCTTCAAGGTGAGACAAGCGGCCATGGTTATTCCATAAGGTAATCGGAGGTTACCGACCTTACGTCACTCCGATAGGGTTATAGCTTTTCTTTGGACTTTCCTGCATGCTATGATATGATATATATATATATATATATATATATATATATATATATATATATATATGTATGTGGGGAAGACGGGAAAAAGTGCAGAGCGCTATAGACGCTGGGATATACACACGGTACATGTATCCGTATTTGACTTGATATCATCTCGGACGCGGGATGCCCGGACGCGGGATGCCCGGACGCGGGATATATATATATTTATGGTTAAATGGATCGGCTGCCGACGCTTCGGCAATATGACACGTTCTATCCTCACATGTATATGAGTAAGAAATGTTTTTCAAAGGAAAGCTAAGTATGCATGGTATCCGCCGAAAGGCACTTATATGTACAGGTTATTTTCCTACCTCACGACATGCTCTACATTTCTATTATGTCATTATCCTTGTTCTATATTGTCCGAATGTTATTATTCATGCCTTACATACTCGGTACATTACTCGTACTGACGTCCCTTCTTATGGACGCTGCGTTTCATGCCGCGCAGGTCAGCAGGTAGATAGATTTGACTCCTAGAAGCTCCATCAGCAGTACTGTGTCAGCGCTCCAGTTGTTCCGGAGCCTCAGCTTCTTGGTACTACTTTTGTGTACATATTCGGGCGCGGTAGAACCCGACCCTTCTTATATATATGTGTGTGCTATGTTTAGAGGCTCGTAGACAGATATGTACAGTAAGATGGTTTGTACTTTTGTTCGTTTTGGGGTTGTATAACATGCTAGCAGATTTCATTAACACCTGATTACGGTTATGCTATTAATGATAGAATTAAGTAAAGAAATAACGGTATTACCACTATGGCCCACTCAGTAATAAGAATGAGATACGAGTTAGGGGGGTGCTCGGTACAAGTATCGGGTATCCTTCGCGGCCCTTAGTTGGGTCGTGACAGAAGTGGTATCAGAACAGTTCGGTCCTACGGGTTTGTCTACGAGCCGTGTCCAATAGAGTCCTGTTTATGGGTGTGTAGCGCGCCACACTTATTGGCAGGAGACTGCAGGGCATTTAGGAAATATGACCTTCTATGTATTCTAGATTGTGCGATAGAGCCATGCTACCAGGTTTCCATATTCCTTTCCTAATCCTATGTTATGGTTTCAGTAATGCCGATGAAGAGAAAGGCTACGGCGGCCCAGAAGGGCAAGAGGGTGGCTGGAAGTGGGGTTGAACGGGAGCTAGAAGAAGGCGAGTCCTATAATGAAACTCCCCCTCAGACTTCTCCTGCTTCTCCTGTATCAGCAGAGCAGGAAGGAGCTCCAGCTCCAGCCCCAGTACCACCAGTTCCACCGCCAGCAGCTGCGGGCTAACAGATGGTAGAGGCTATTCAGCTGCTGACACAGCTAGTTGCCTCACAAGTTACGCAGCAAGATGAGGGCCAGGGAGACAGGGCGGTGAGTGCGAGGGCTCGTGATTTTATCACTCTGAAGCCTCCGGAGTTTTATGGATCGAAACCAAAGGAGGACGCCCAAAGATTCATAGATGAGATGCTGAGGACACTGAAGATCATACATGCTTCGGATACAGAGTCAGTGGAATTGGCTTCATACAGGTTGCGAGATGTAGCAGTTCTGTGATATAATAGTTAGATATCTTCGAGGGGAGCAAATGCCCCTCCCCCGGTTTGGCAGGAATTCACTGAGGCATTTCTGTGACATTTCTTACCGCCGGAAGTTCGACGAGCTCGAGCTGATATGTTTTTGAATCTTAAACAGGGAAATACAAGCGTCAGGGAATATAGTCTTCGCTTTAACTCGTTAGCCAGATATGCCCTAGCCATGATAGCTGATAGGGGAGATCACGTACACCGGTTTGTGAGTGGATTGGGGCCACATTTAATTAAGGAGTGTCTGACGGCTTCGCTCCAGGATGGAATGACTATTACTCGCATTCAGGCCCATGCTCAAAATCTGGAGGAACAGTATCAGTCACGGAGAGAGGAACGCTATTCGGATTGGAGTTCCAAAAAAAGGGGCAGATCTTCCGGGACTAGAAGCGAGTATAGAGGGGGACAAGCACAGGAGAAATCTAGGTATTCAGGCCAATCAACGGCCAGTGCACCTCTTCGATTTGTGGATAGGAGATTTGACCGTTCTACTTATTCAGGAGCAGATCAGGTTACTAGAACTTCGGGATCCCAGTATAGAGCTGATCCTAGCAGGATGATACCACCCCCGCCACGGTGTCCTCGGTGTGGTAGGCCACACTCTGGAGAGTGTCGCGCAGGTACAGGTGCTTGTTATACTTGTGGGCGGGTTGGCCATTTAATGCGTGATTGCCCACTGAGGAATGAGAGAGACCAAACCCAGCCCGCCGGATCAGTGGTTGGTTCATCGTCGACCGTGCGCCCTCCTGGACAGACTTCCCAAGCTCCAGCGAGCTGTGGCCGAGGCAGAGGAGGAGGGGCACCCAATTCAGCCGGCCCCCCGCACCGCATATATGCATTGGCAGGACGGCAGGATCCTGAACCTTCCGCAGACGCGGCCACGGGTACATTATCGGCACTTTTCTATGATATGTATGTGTTAATTGATCTAGATTCCTCTCTATCGTATACTGTTCTTTGTATTGCTGATCGTACTCAGAATTTGGAAATTTGGGACAAGAGTAGCTGTACTCATAGGTAAGGGGCGGATACTGGAGGTTACGAAGGCTAAAATGGTAATTAAAAGGAAAGGATACGTTACAAGAGCGCTCCGGAAATGGTCAAGACCCCAACTTGCCCCATATTATGTAATATAGACAGTACGGGGAATGGAGGCAAAAATACTAACACTAAGACCCTAAAATGCATTAAAGTTTCGAGGTTAAGCGTGCTAGGGTGAGAGCAATTTCAGGATGGGTGACCCCTTGGGAAATATGCTGAAAATTTTATAAATGTGGGAACAAGAGACGAATGTGAAATTAGGTAGCCTAAAGTAAATTAGAGTGTGTGAAGTGGTTAGAAACCCTGTAGAAGTCGTGTAGGTTGAGACGGACTATACTAGCAGAAGGGGAGAAAGCATGACAGAGCTTCAGGACTAAAGAAAGTTTGATTAGCTTTTGGAAGTGTTTGTCAGTAAAATAGTGGTGGAAATGTATATATGTACATGACATCTTATCTGTGACTGTAGAACCCTAACAAACAGTGTCGCGATACATAGAATATGCTAGCTGAATGAAATTCAAAAGACGTGATGAAGGATATAAGTACGGATGTCACAAGGTAAGACCGATGCCGAACCCATACTAGTTAAGGCTAGAAAGCCCTAATGCGGTGATATACGGGAACATATCTGGCAAGGGAATAGACGCGACAAACTCCACAAAGAAGGAATTACAATTGTAAAAGACCGCGGAAGGCGACGATTATTTAAAGGGCATAGGCGTGTGTAGACCCTCTTAATGAAGGAGGGGAGAACATGTTAGACCTAAAATGGACTATGACGATTCAAGATCCAATAAAGGGGACTTATTAACGCAGGGCCAGCGTTCGGAGCTAACTCAATTGACCTACGACATAAAGGCAACCTAAGCTCCTAAAATGGATATGTTAAGCGACATGTGAGAAAAACCCCTAGGCCATTTCGGCCAAGGCAAGATCAACAAAAATTTTGGAAAAACTTTTCTTCAAAAAATTATTTTCTATCAATTGAAGGATTCCTAGCAAGGTGGAGTGGTTTTTGGAAGAAGAAAAATTCATATTCTTGCAAATTGGAAGTTTTAGCCAAGTGAAGAAGTGAGGAGAAAGGTAAGAATTCATTCTTTTTTTTATGTTATGGATGCTTGTGCATGTTGTAGTGTATAAAAGTGAGTGAAATTCATGAAGAACAAGAATATAGGTGTGTGGCCGTGTATGCCTATGTGTGTGTGGGAATTATGTTCTAATTATTTTATCTAGTGTTTGGTTGTTATTGTTGTGGATGCTATGTTGATAATGGAAGTTGAATGATTTTGGAGAGGTTGTAGTTGTGTATGCATGATGTTGGCCGTGAGTGTTGTGTGTGTGGTAGCCGTGTAGTTGTGGTGTGGTGTGGAGGAAAATGAGTTAATTTTATTTAGTATATTGGTTGTTGTTGTGTGGATTCTATATTGCTAATAAAAGCTTAATAATCTTAGTGAAATGGTAGAAGTTGGAGACTTGTGGTTGAAATTTATGTAAATTGAATATTATGTTTTTACATGTATGGAAGACAACGATATTAGTATGGTGTTGTTGGAATATATATTATAAAGTTGTTATTGTTTTATTGGAGTTGGAAGGTTTTGAAGGAAGTAGCATGTTAATTGAAGTGTTATAATGTATCTTGGATTGAATATGGAAATAGTTAGTATGGTTGTTGGCATTATGTTGATAGTTTGGCCGAGTTGAATTCCCGGATTGTTGTTGATTAAAAATTGGCTAAGTTGAATTTTGGGGATGGTGTATTTACAGGGGAAGTGCTGCCGAAATTTCGGTAGACAAGTGTAATCTTAAGATTCAACTTCTAAATGCTCTAATCAATGTTTGGTAAATGTGACCAAATTGTAGATTTTGGCGGATTTGCACCTTGAATTTGGAGTAGCATAAGGAGCGGAAAAAGGTATGTAAGGATTTACTCTTCCTTCTTTGGCATGTCTTAGACAAACTAGGTTGGATACGATCCTCGGGGACAACTCTATTCTCCGGAATCCGCGCCTAAAGATTCCCCTTTTTCTTTCAATAGAATTGAATTAGACCTTTCATAAATAGTGGGAAGAATTGCCTAGCTATCTAGAACTTGTACAAATGAGACCCGACTACCTTAAAACTCTCACAAGTGACGTCATAAAACGTAACGTACGTAAATTGTGTACGCCGCCTCATTTGACCCGAGGTGGGCCCATGGTTCCCGGATTTTTCTTTATTTTTCCGTTTATCAAACGATAAGTGTTGTGACTATTCTAATGAGGATATTTCTATGATGATAATGATAACGATGATGTTAAGAAAGAGAATATGTCTATGATGAGTATGACAAGAATGATTCCGCGACTAAGAGCCTTAAGTTAAGGATTCAATATGAGCATGAAAGTATCAAACTAGATCTTGATCATTAATTCTATTCCTTGGTTATGACCCTATTTTCTAAGGATTCCAAAGCATATGAATTGATGTTTATGATGTCCATAATTTTATTCTATGTTTTCTTAGTGTTGTCCTTCGTTGATAGTCTCATCTTATAAGTATCGTTCCTTCAAGGTGAGACAAGCGGCCATGGTTATTCCATAAGGTAATCGGAGGTTACCGACCTTACGTCACTCCGATAGGGTTATAGCTTTTCTTTGGACTTTCCTGCATGCTATGATATGATATATATATATATATATATATATATATGTATGTGGGGAAGACGGGATAAAGTGCAGAGCGCTATAGACGCTGGGATATACACACGGTACATGTATCCGTATTTGACTTGATATCATCCCGGACGCGGGATGCCCGGGCGCGGGATATATATATATATATATATATATATTTATGGTTAAATGGATCGGCTGCCGACGCCTCGGCAATATGACACGTTCTATCCTCACATGTATATGAGTAAGAAATGTTTTTCAAAGGAAAGCTAAGTATGCATGGTATCCGCCGAAAGGCACTTATATGGAAGGAGTTACAACTGAAGAGTCATCAGTATGCTGCTCCAAAATTCATGGAAGGTTGTAAAATGTGAACTATACAAATCTGCAGACAAATCAGTTCTAGTAGACACGTGAGGTAAGCCAAGTTCGTCACAAATTACATGTCTTGAGATAAAAACTTTCTGCAACACTCCATAAATCTGGGTTAGGTGTGAATGTGTTAAATAAGTGTTAATATGACATATTGGTGGTAAGAAGTTCTGTCAAGGTAAATTTAGGTGAAAATAGTCATTTGATATCAAGCATAAGATTTAAAAAAAAAACGTCTAAGTCTAGGTAGTCCTGACTTCTTGCTAGTTTACGTGACAATTGGTTGGGAAATTAGAGAAAACTTAAAACATAAAAGTTGTAGATCATTGAAATGGATTTCCATCCATATAAGGTGGAGCTCGAACAAAACACTTTTGACAAAGCGGAAAAAATAAGAAATTTTGACTAAGTGTGAAAATAGACCTAGGAGCTCTATGAGCTAAGCTCAAAGCGAGATAGGGTCATGCTATGGACCTCGCTCAGCGAGGTGTAGGGTCCCAAAATGAAAAACTTTAGAAAAATTGGCTAAGTATAAAATGGACCAAGGAGCTCGCTGAGCTAAGCTCAAAGAGAGATAAGGTCATGCTATACACCAATCTATAAATGCCCAATCCTATAAATTCAACACTTTACTCAAAACTCCATTTATCAGACATTCCAACTTTGTAGAAACCCTTGAAGGATGAATTTTTGATAGCAAACAACCATAAGGCTTCCCCAACATATCTAAGGTAAGTTCTTGATCAATTCCTAATATTTTTACCTTAATCTTACGAAGATTAACACTAGAAACCTCACCTATTCCATAGATTGTGAAAATTCGATTCAAGAACGGTGGAAGAGGAAAGTTGTGAGGAAAGTTTCTAAAGTTTATGTATAGTTATGGGGATTGTTTTGGATTTATATATCGTCAATATACCATTAGAATCCATGGGTGAATCGCATGAAGCTAGAACGTGAGATTGGCTTAAAAAAACTCTAGTTTTCAAAAAGGGTGGAAATTCAAGAGAAACGTGTAACGCTCTAATCTTTCTCATCTAAGTCAATTGTACCGTGATTGTTGAACCTCGAAAAATCCATTTGGTAGCTATATAGAATGAATTGAGGTATGTCTCATTTCGAACATAGTTTTCAACCTTTAAAAATGGTTGCTTTTGCAAGGTTTGTGTGCGTAAGGGGCAAGCCCGCATTAAACCTTATGTGTATTATATTAAAAGTATGTATCCATAATTTCCTTATCAAGGGACGTCTTGTCAAACCCCAATTCCACTAGGGTGTGATGGGCACCCGACCCCATATCCGGAGCCGAGCGAACCCACAAATTCTTATTACACACATAATTTCTTCAGACACTGAAAATCAGATAAAAGTAAAATACATATTAAGCTTTCGAAATCCATCTTTTATCGTTCTCAATTTTAGGCAAAATCCGTAGTTATATAAAATTTACTACATAACACAGAATGACATATCGGCTGATGGAGCCGCTTACAGACTGATAACCAATACCCACGACTCTGTCTGCAAAGTCTCTAACATAAATCCAGAATTCATAACATACATATACAAACTCTGACTCGGCAACACTCCGGGAGCAAATGGAGCCTGCCAACTCCGCTGGAACATCTTCTGTAATAACTTCAACTCATCTGGGTGCACCTGCGCGGCATGAAACGCAGCCCCCGAAGAAGAGGGGTCAGTACGAAAAATGTACTGAGTATGTAAAGCGTAAAGTACAATAAACAGAATCATAATCAGGTCCAGGAATCCAGAAATATAACAGATGAAAACATATCAAAATCGGAGGTACCGAAGTATAACAGACAGTATCATGATCAGGATCGGGAGTAAAAACGTACAACAGAAGGAATCATAATCAGAGTCAGAAGTACAGAAAGTAAGTACTGTAATCGGAATATCAAAGTGCTTACTCATAGAGCAGAGATAATGCATGTCAGAACATATGCCATATCCGGTCCCTATTATGGGACTCGGTGAACAGACGTGGTCGCCACCCCGACACTGGCGCCACAACACATCATACTCCGGATTAGGAAATAGCTCCGTAACATATCATATCATATCATATCATATCATATCATATCAAAGTGTGCACATATCATAGCACATCAGATGGCCATATCATATCATAGCATATCAGAATAAGCGTACATGACACATCATAATCCACAACCCATGTACACACATACCTGCCCCCTCACATCGAGGCACGGCGAACAATGCAGTGGAATACGCGTGATAACATATCCTAGCCCGGGCTCAGTGAAGGAAGTATTGAGGCATCCATGAGTAGAGTAGTGAGAAACTATATGCATCATAAAACATTCAAAAAGACTCGACAAGGTAATCCGAACGATAGGTCATAAAAAGAAATCAGACGATAGTCATAGTACGTACCTTTCGGATGTTACGACGGATGGTGTCAAGGTAAAAATGCTGAGATTATTTGTACATATCAAAATATCGTAGAATTCAATGGAATAGTTAAAACAATTATCGCTTAGTAGTCAGGGACTCGATAGCATAATTCAGATGTCAAATCATGTACATAAGAAATTGAGCGATAGTCATAATATATGTCTTTCAGATGTCACAATGGTTTATGTCAAATAGGCTTTCAGAAATCGTTTTCATATTTCAAAATACGTTATGGGACTTACAAAATAATTCAAAACAACCGTCGTATAGTAGCAAAAAGAGTAGCCAAAAGTTTCCTTCAGATTCTACTTCATAATAAGTCAAACGGAACAGATAAGAAAAATCCGGGAATAGTGGGCCCACTTCGGGTCAAATGAGGTGGCGTACATAATTTTACGTATATTACATTTCATGATGTCACTTGTACGAGTTTTCGGGTAGTCGGGTCCTATTTGCACAAGTTCTAGATGTTTAGGCAATTCTTCCAATTATTCATAACATATTCAATTCAGTTTTACTGAATGAAAAAGGGGCAAATTCGGACGTAGATTCCGAAGAGTTGAGTCGTCCCTGAGGCTCGAATCCAATCCTATCACATCTAAGACATGCCAAGAGAAGAATAGGTAGAGCTTTACATACCTTACTTGCCCTTTACGCTTATCCAAATTCGAATCCCATTTCCTCCAAAATCTACAATTGGTCACATTTACCAAATATTAATCATAAAACTTTAAGAATTCAATCTTAACCAATACTTATCTACAAAAATTTGGGCAACATCTCCCCTGCAAACTTAACAATCCTCGAAATTCCAACTTAGCCACACATCATTAAAAATACCAACAACAACAATATCAATAATTATTATACATCATAACTAAATTAATTCCATCCATTTAATCCACCTAAAATAGCCCCTTAATCCATAAATCCCAACAAAACAATAACAAGTTTATAACACTATTTTCTCCGTTCTAATCCGTTAAAACTCTAAATAAACTTGTTAACAATGAAAAAGGGACCTTATTCTTACCTTAAGTATGCAGCAACCACTTCAAAAATCTTCTTCTTGGCTGATTTTTAGCTCAAATTGAAGGCAACGCGACGTACAACACTTTTCTCTTCATGAGCTTCGCGATTCGGGGCTTAGATTTTGGTCAAAATTGATTTCTCTCTAAATTTCTCCTCCCTTTCTCTCTCTAGAATGTTCTGAATGTTTATGGGTGTGTTTTGGTCTGAAATGTGGAGAGAAGACCGAAACTTTTCATTAAATGACAATAGAAATGGGCCTGACCCGATTTGAAATCGGGTTGGGCCGAATTCACTGTTCATATCGACCTTTCTGCCTTAAAATGTCCATATCTCCTTATTCCGATGTCACCTGGGAACACACGACCTATGGTTGGAAAGCTAATTCAATTATCTACAACTTATATTTTTTGGTATTTTCCCAAATTCCAAACTTAAAATACCGGTTTTGCCCCTCAAAGTCAGGTCACCCGAAAACATTTTCTTAAAAATATTCGTTTGGAGGGCTTCCACTTTGATTTGGCCCAAGGGTCCTTCTTGAGTTGTGTTTAACTTCACATATGTGATTCATATGACTTTTCAGATGTTCCAAAAAAAATCTCGATGTGTGGGCCCCACCTTAGCAAATAATCTGACGTTAAAAAATACGGGATATAAAATCTTCCCCCCCCCCCCCTTTGAGAACATTCGTCCTCGAATGTTCAACTGGCGACATGGGGTGTTATGGTACTTCGGGAGGGTCCCTCGTATAGCTATACTTCTCTTGATGCCCATTCCTTATCTTCTACCATATTTTCCTTTATAATCAATCTTCTAGGTCTTTACGTGAATCCTTATTCCGTATCATGGGTTTTTTTAACCCACCATACCAAGTTAGTATCCTTGTCCTTCCCAAGTCATCTCTTTTCTGTTATTGTTTCGTCACAAGGCTTTATCGTTCTTTTTCTTACTTCACATTCCTTGTCGTAGTCACTATTTCTTTAATCCCATTTTTTTTTTGAAATTGGTTATCGAACCTCACACATTCCTCGTTTGCTCCACATGACCGCATCTTGTCCTTTTCATAAGCCTATCTTCGAATTCTTATTCAAATAGTCTCGTACCTTGCCAATAATTTCTCTCGGGCTTCCCTTACCAGGATTTCTTATTTTTTTCCGACATTTTGGTCTCTTTGTCTTCCGCTTACCCACACTTTCCTTTCCCAATATTGTTGTGCTAAAATTTCGAATCTTAATCTGTGGTGAAAATAATAGCACCTCATCTCGTAGCACTCGTACCATTTACCTTTATTGTTATTTGGAGTTTAGTATCCTTATTCATTTTGGGGTCTTCCTTATCGTAGAACCAGTAGTTGGACGCATGTGTCCACTGATACAATCACAAACGAAATATCGTACTCATTCATATTACATATAATTATTACCAACTAGCCCACAAAATACCTCCAAACGCTATTCAATCCTATCCAAATTCCAAGTTGTGGTGTACTTTCTGTCTCTCTTCTAATCTAGCCTATCGCGTGTTGTGTGGCCTTTCATGGTCCCCAACAATTCCATATAAGCTAATTTCCCTTTAAGTTATTCTATCTTTTCATTTGTCTCTGACGGCTAAATCTTTAGAATATCTTGCACACTTCCCAGGGGGGTCACCCATCCTCCCACCTTAGCACGCTTAACCCCGAAATGTTGGTAGAATTTGGCGTCTTAATACTGATATAATCGCGTTCACCTTCTCATATGGCCCTCATTACATAATCTGGGGCTAGTCAAAATCTTACAGATTCCGAAACTTTTCCGTAACACGTCCTTCCTTCTACATTTACCATTTTACCCTTCTTATTCCACAATATTCACCTTTCGTCCTAAACTACCAAATTCCCAATAGTAACAAATTTACCTTCGTCGCCATTACCTATAAGTACTCAAGTGTCCGTATGTTCAGATTTTTCTCTTACCATCCGTACATACTAATCTACAGCAAAACTGATTGCTAACTTTCTCTGAATCATCCAACAAACCTTGTCCTTACTAACCTCAAATTTTTATCCCTTTTTAACTTTTCGGACTGTTAATTATTTCTCTTACAATCGTTCTTCACGTCGTGCCCAAATCTGTAGCTTCTCCAAAATGTCACATCCCACTCGTCGTCTATTTACGATGTTTCCATTCCATACTTCTTCCAGTTAGGTATACCTAGTTAAATGACCACATTTTGAAAAATTTGTATGCAACAAATATCAACACTACCTTACTTAGCATACAACTATATAACACATTCCAGCCATCCCGAACTTTCAATTTCAGATAACAAAACAAATACTTCAAGACTTGCTTTTATGTCTTTCCATGTCATCCCTTACCTTCTCCCGTCGTATGTAAAGCTCATATAAGGAATTTTATTTTCCTATAACTCAGCTCTATCGCACGATCTAAGATAGCAAGAAGGTCAACAATCCCTAGATGTCCCGTAGCCTCCTGTTTATAAATGTGGCGCGCTTCACACCATAAACAGGACTCTACCGGACACGACTTTGCAGACAACCCATAGGATAGACCTGCTCTGATACCACTTTGTCACACCCCAATTCCACTAGGGTGTGATGGGCACCCGACCCCATATCCGGAGCCGAGCGAACCCACAAATTCTTATTACACACATAATTTCTTCAGACACTGAAAATCAGATAAAAGTAAAATACATATTAAGCTTTCGAAATCCATCTTTTATCGTTCTCAATTTTAGGCAAAATCCGTAGTTATATAAAATTTACTACATAACACAGAATGACATATCGGCTGATGGAGCCGCTTACAGACTGATAACCAATACCCACGACTCTGACTGCAAAGTCTCTAACATAAATCCAGAATTCATAACATACATATACAAACTCTGACTCGGCAACACTCGGGGAGCAAATGGAGCCTGCCAACTCCGCTGGAACATCTTCTGTAATAACCTCAACTCATCTGGGTGTACCTGCGCGTCATGAAACGCATCCCCCGAAGAAGCGGGGTCAGTACGAAAAATGTACTGAGTATGTAAAGTGTAAAGTACAATAAACAGAATCATAATCAGGTCCAGGAATCCAGAAATATAACAGATGAAAACATATCAAAATCGGAGGTACCGAAGTATAACAGACAGTATCATGATCGGGATCGGGAGTACAGACGTACAACAGAAGGAATCATAATCAGAGTCAGAAGTACAGAAAGTAAGTGCAGTAATCGGAATATCAAAGTGCTTACTCATAGAGCAGAGCTAATGCATGTCAGAACATATGCCATATCCGGTCCCTATTATGGGACTCGGTGAACAGACGTGGTCGCCACCCCGACACTGGCGCCACAACACATCATACTCCGGATTAGGAAATAGCTCCGTAACATATCATATCATATCATATCAAAGTGTGCACATATCATAGCACATCAGATGGCCATATCATATCATATCATAGCATATCAGAATAAGCGTACATGGCACATCATACTTCACAACCCAAGTACACACATACCTGCCCCCTCACATCGAGGCACGGCGAACAATGCAGTGGAATACGCGTGATAACATATCCTGGCCCGGGCTCAGTGAAGGAAGTATTGAGGCATCCACGAGTAGAGTAGTGAGAAACTATATGCATCATAAAACATTCAAAAAGACTCGATAAGGTAATCCGAACGATAGGTCATAAAAAGAAATCAGACGATAGTCATAGTACGTACCTTTCGTATGTTACGACGGATGATGTCAAGGTAAAAATGCTGAGATTATTTGTACATATCAAAATATCGTAGAATTCAATAGAATAGTTAAAACAATTATCGCTTAGTAGTCAGGGACTCGATAGCATAATTCAGATGTCAAATCATGTACATAAGAAATTGAGCGATAGTCATAATATATGTCTTTCAGATGTCACAATGGTTTATGTTAAATAGGCTTTTAGAAATCGTTTTCATATTTCAAAATACGTTATGGGACTTACAAAATAATTCAAAACAACCGTCGTATAGTAGCAAAAAGAGTAGCCAAAAGTTTCCTTCAGATTCTACTTCATAATAAGTCAAACGGAATAGATAAGAAAAATTCGGGAATAGTGGGCCCACCTCTGGTCAAATGAGGTGGCGTACATAATTTTACGTATATTACATTTCATGATGTCACTTGTACGAGTTTTCGGGTAGTCGGGTCCTATTTGCGCAAGTTCCAGATGTTTAGGCAATTCTTCCAATTATTCCTAACATATTCAATTCAGTTCTACTGAATGAAAAAGGGGCAAATTCGGACGTAGAATCCGAAGAGTAGAGTCGTCCCCGAGGCTCGAATCCAATCCTATCACATCTAAGACATGCCAAGAGAAGAATAGGTAGAGCTTTACATACCTTACTTGCCCTTTACGCTTATCCAAATTCGAATCCCATTTCCTCCAAAATCTACAATTGGTCACATTTACCAAATATTAATCATAAAACTTTAAGAATTCAATCTTAACCAATACTTGTCTACAAAAATTTGGGCAGCATCTCCCCTGCAAACTTAACAATCCTCGAAATTCCAACTTAGCCACACATCATTAAAAATACCAACAACAACAATATCAATAATTATTATACATCATAACTAAACTAATTCCATCCATTTAATCCACCTAAAAAATCCCCTTAATCCATAAATCCCAACAAAACAATAACAAGTTTATAACGCTATTTTCTCCGTTCTAATCCGTTAAAACTCTAAATAAACTTGTTAACAATGAAAAAGAGACCTTATTCTTACCTTAAGTATGCAGCAACCACTTCAACAATCTTCTTATTAGCTGATTTTTAGCTCAAATTGAAGGCAACGCGACGTACAACACTTTTCTCTTCATGATCTTCGCGATTCGGGGCTTAGATTTTGGTCAAAATTAATTTCTCTCTAAATTTCTCCTCCCTTTCTCTCTCTAGAATGTTCTGAATGTTTATGGGTGTGTTTTGGTCTGAAATGTGGAGAGAAGACCGAAACTTTTCATTAAATGACAATAGAAATGGGCCTGACCCAATTTGAAATCGGGTTGGGCCGAATTCACTGTTCATCTCGACCCTTTTGCCTTCAAATGTCCATATCTCCTTATTCCGATGTCACCTGCGAACGCACGACCTATTGTTGGAAAGCTAATTCAATTATCTACAATTTATATTTCTTTGTATTTTCCCAAATTCCAAACTTATAATACCGGTTTTGCCCCTCAAAGTCAGGTCACCCGAAAACGTTTTCTTAAAAATATTCGTTTGGAGGGCTTCCACTTTGATTTGGCCCAAGGGTCCTTCTTGAGTTGTGTTTAACTTCACATATGTGATTCATATGACTTTTCAGATGTTCCAAAAAAAATCTCGATGTGTGGGCCCCACCTTAGCAAATAATCTTACGTTAAAAAATACGGGATATAACATCCTCCCCCCCCCCACCTTTGAGAACATTCGTCCTCGAATGTTCAACTGGCCTCATGGGGTGTTATGGTACTTCGGGAGGGTCCCTCATATAGTTATACTTCTCTTGATGCCCATTCCTTATCTTCTACCATATTTTCCTTTATAATCAATCTTCTCGGTCTTTACGTGAATCCTTATTCCGTATCATGGGTTTTTTTAACTACTATACCAAGTTAGTATCCTTGTCCTTCCCAAGTCATCTCTGTTATGTTATTGTTTCGTCACAAGGCTTTATCGTTCTTTTTCTTACTTCACATTCCTTTCGTTTAAAAACATATACATATATATAAGTCACTCTATGGGGCTGTAACATCATCATCAGGACTCTCTTTGGGGCTAAAATCGTCATAACATACTCAACTGCAGTGTTGTACACAATAGGTGCCGTACCCTGTATATATATATATATATATATATATATATATATATATATATATATATATATATATATGATAGACTCGTGGAAGAGCATTCTGAACCATTCGGAGTGACGTAAGGTCGAGAAACCTCCGAATACGTTATGTGAGCTAACTCATCAACATATGATGTCATAAGAAGCAGAAGATACCATCAAAATACAATTCATTAGGAATCAAAGATCAATGTAATACGGATCAAAAATACATCATGGAAGACAATGAAATTGAGCTTCTAAACTACAACGAGTAGAGTCATTTATGAATATTGTTCATTTACGTTTCATTCGGAATCATGCCAAAAGAAAGAAACAAGGTGCCTTAACATACCTTATATCGAACCATGACATATCAATCCCGAATCAGCCTCCTTCACGCCTATGTCTACAACCAATAATAAGGGTACTAACATTAATTACGAATAGTTCAACAACCCCCTGTCGAGCGATAAGCTCGTTCTATATAAAATCGGACAGCATATGCCCCATTTTTCATACTTTCCCAAGTCCATAAAAACAACAAGAACACATACGACCTTTAACTATATACTTGAAGCACCACAACACACCCAATATCCCAACAACACAAATCAATCTAAACAAGAACAAGTGCACGAATGTCACCAACGAAACTACTATTTATCATGATGAGCAGCAACCTCGGATTGGAACCAAAACCCAACTCTTTTTCCCATCTTCCCCATACTTACAACACCATCAACAGGTCCATCATATAAACATATATATTGACATGACACTCCAGTCTTATATCCATCTTAAAAGTAACATCAAACAGTCCAACAAGAGTTAACAACGAAATAAACAGCTTCTAGGTGTTATATGACCACTTCTCCGTCTTGATTATAACACCATATTCATAACCAACATAAATACAAGCATAAAAACAACAACCACAGCATAACCAAGATATTTTCCATAATTTTCAGCCATAAGAAGTCATATATATGACCCCAAAACAATCCAACAAAAGACAACAACATCTTATGTTATTTCAAGTACTATCTTGGATTCACTTTGGAACCTTGAAGAACTGTTAGAGAGGTGTTGAGAGAGTGTGGGAAGTGACCTTGGTTGAAAATGACCCAAAATGAGCCTTCCAACTACTTTAAAACGTTCCAAGGTCGGCCACTGCCTAAGTGGGTCCCAAAAGGGGCTGCCTGCGCAGTCTCGGAAAAACGTGAATATCTCTCTACTCTGATATCGTATTGATGGAAATTTAATGTATTGGAAACTAGACTCGTAAGCATTCAATTTAGTGGGTGGATCACCCTGTAACTCTATATATATTGATAGAAATAACATGCTTCATAAGGACTATTTCGTCAAGCTTAAAATGTATTCTCAAGACCATCACTATGATAATTATTTTATACGTGAATTCAATAGGCGGTAATTGATTATCCTATCCTTCCGTAAAAATTTGGCATCTTAGATTGTAACATTGTTAAACCTCGGATATTTCCCGTTAACGTACAGTGAATAGACTAACGAAGGGCATGACGTAGACGATGTTTTGATAAGTAAGAAATAGCATTTGATGATCCTAATCGAGATTTCAAAGACATTTGAGGTAAGGGAAGAAAGTTGTCAAGGAAAGCAAGGGATATGTTGTGTGTCGGGCAATATTTACGAGTACCGAATTAATGATGGCTTAATGATGTTTTGGAGAAGAGTTATAATGTCCCTTAGATTGGTAATGAGGTGTTAAACAAGTGTCAAGAAGGTTCCATAAGAATTGGAGGTCAAACGAGTTGACGAGAACGAACTTCAGAAAGCTGGGCATTATACGGCCCAACATAATGGCCGTATGTTAGGCCATATGTTGTGCGGCCATATGTTGTGTGGCCATATGTTGTGCCTAGAATGGAGCCTTCACTGGACCAAATCTATGGCCAGACATACGGCAAGTATAATTTATACGGACCATATGTTGGTCCGTAGAATCTGGTCGGGACAGTTCTAAATTAAATATAAAGGACCAACCTCATTTCATTTATTTCATTTCCTCACTTCACACTTTAAGAATTCTCTAGAACCCTCTCCACTCTTCATCCAGAAGAACCCAAGAGAAATCTATGATCAACTTTATCAAACCAACAAAATCAAGTGTAAGAAACTCATTAAAGTTCATCTAAGCCAAGAAATTCCAATGGAAGTGAACTAGGGTTTTGGTGCAAGAAGAGTATTTCCACTAAAGGCTTATTCTTCCATTATCTAAGGTGAGTTTTATGATCATTCCATGTTGTTTAAGGTAATGAGAGGTTGAAAGACTTGGATTGTAGAAGTAAATAGAAAATGGGTCATGAATGTAAGAATAATGACATTTTGAGTAGTAGTTTGGAATGATTCATGAATATTGATATGTTGTGATTATAAGTATGCAATAAGTGACATTTAGAACATGGGCTAAGTATTATATGTGAGAAAACGCAATAGTGAACTATGACCACCATTATGGAGGAATTGAAGTGAAATTGTGAAATGTGGATAATATAGATGAATGATGATTGTTGTTTATAATATTGTGAATGTCGTTATGGATATTTGGGAGTTGATATGTAAAATGAGGAAAGTTTTATAAATAAAGGAAATGCTGCCCAATTTTCTCTAGCATTAGTAACACGTTCATATAATCGATTAGCTAATGTTGATGCGAATTCTATTGAAGGTAGAAACGTGAGCGTCGAAGAAGAAAAATCAAGAGATAGAATTGTTAAACGAAAGAGGTATGTAAAGTTAATCCTTTCCTTCTAAGGCATGACTCCTATGGCATGAATCTTCCTATTTTTCCATGATCTTCCTAGGAAGTGTCTACGAACCATGTCAAGTAGAGTTTTGTTATGGTGTGTTGCGCGCCACACTAACAAACAGAAGGCTACAGGGCATTTAGGAAAAATGACCATTCTTCTTCTTATGAGATTGTGTGCTAGAGCCTTGTATAAGATTTTCTCCTCCCTAATAGTGTGTTATGATTTCAGAAATGCCGCCAAAGGGAAAGGTTACAGCTGCCCAGAAGGGCAAGACTATGATGAAAAGGCAGAGTAGAAAGGGAGCCGCCAATGAATGTAGAAGAGGGGGAATCACATAATGAGGCTCCATCTAATACTTCTCCTACTCCACCTATTATAGAAGAACAAGAGAGAGCTTCAGCTCCAGCTCCTATGCCTCCAGTTCCTCCACCGGCTACTTCGGGTCAACAAGTGACCGAGGCTATTCATCTATTGACGCAGTTAGTTGCCGCCCAGGCACAGTGGCAGAATGCGGGTCCAAGTGATCGGGCATCTAGTACCAGAGCCCGTGATTTCAAGAGTTTGAATCCTCCGGAGTTTTTTGGTCAAAGTCAAATGAAGACCCGCAAAGTTTTATTGATGAAATGTTGAGAACATTAAAGATTATTCATGCCTCCGAAACTGAATCTGTGGAGTTGGCATCTTATAGACTCCGAGATGTGGCGGTATTATGGTACAATAATTGGATATCATCACGAAAAGAGAATGTTCCTCCTCCCGTTTGGCAAGAATTTGTAGATGCCTTCATCCGCTACTATTTGCCACCCGAGGTCCGCCGAGCTAGAGCGGATAGGTTCTTAAATCTAAAACAAGGAAATATGAGTGCCCGGGAGTACATCCTTCAGTTTAATTCATTGGCCAGATATGCCCCGACTATGGTGGCCGACATGGGGGATAGAGTGCATAGGTTCGTGAGTGGATTAGGGCCACTTTTGTTCAAGGACTGCTTGACAGCTTCGTTGCAAGATAGGATGGATATTTACCGCATTCAAGCCTATGCCCATAATTTAGAAGGACAAAAACATCCGCAACGAGGTGATCGTGATATTGATAGAGGGCAAAGCAAGAGGGCCAGATCTATGGGGACAGGTAGTGATTAAAAAGGGGGATCAAGGCAGACATATTCTAGACACTCAGGCCAGTCGGCGACTAGTGCACCTCCACGATTTGCAGGTAGGAGATTTGACCGCTCCATTCCTTCATGATAGGGTCAGAGTTCGAGAGCTTCAAGTTCCCAGTTTGGGGGTGATTATAGCCAGAGGAGACCACAAGTCCCACGATGTAGCCAGTGCAGAAAATTTCACTCGGGGCCATGTCGCCAGAGCACAGATGCTCGTTATGTTTGTGGACAGACTGGGCACTTGATGCGTGATTGTCCCTCGAGGTATGGTGGAGGTGGGGTTCAGCCCACAGGATCAGTAACTAGTTCCTCTTCAGTGCACCCGGTAGGACAGACTCCCAAGATCCCAGTAGGTCGAGGTAGAGGCAGAGGAGGAGCATCTACTTTAGGTGCCACTCAGCCCCGTATGTATGCTTTAGCTGGACGACAGGATCTTGAATCCTCCTCGGATGTGGTTACAGGTATATTATTCGTATTTTCCCATGAAGTGTATGCATTGATAGATCCGGGTTCTACCCTATCTTATATTACTCCGTATGTTGCTGGTCGTATTGGGGTGAAACCTGAGCCAATTAAACCTTTTGAGGTATCTACTCCGGTTTGTGATCCCGTGATAGCTAGACAAGTGTATAAAAATTGTGTAATTATGATATGCGACTGCCAGACTAAAGCTGATTTAGTTGAGCTAGAAATGTTAGGTTTCGATGTGATTATGGGTATGGATTGGTTGGCCTTATGTTATGCTAATGTTGATAGCTGAATGAAAGTAGTTCGATTTCAATTTCCGGGAGAGCCCGTGCTTGAATAGAAGGGTAACACAACATCTCCAAGGGGTAGGTTTATTTCCTACCTTAAGGCAAGAAAGGTGATAGCTAAGGGATATATTTATCACTTAGTCAGAGTTCATGACACCGAAGCAGAGTCGCCAACTTTCCAATCCGTTCCGGTAGTGAATGAATTTTCGGATGTATTTCCAGATGAACTTCCAGGCCCTCCTCCGGAGAGAGAGATTGATTTCGCTATTGATGTGTTGCCGGACACCAAGCCTATTTCTATTCCTCTTTACCGAATGGCTCCGACAGAATTGAAAGAGCTAAAGGCACAGTTGAATGATTTGCTTGAGAAGGGGTTTATTAGACCCAGTTCATCACTGTGGGGAGCACCAGTCCTATTTGTGAGGAAGAAAGATGGTTCCTTATGGATGTGTATCGATTATAGGCATATGAATAAGGTGACAATAAAGAACAAATATCCTCTTCCGAGAATTGATGATTTATTTTATCAACAACAGGGTACCAAGTGGTTTTCCAAAATAGACTTGAGGTCAGGTTATCACCAAAGAAGAAGATATTCCCAAAATAGCTTTCAGAACGAGATATGGCCATTATGAATTCCGGGTGATGTCATTTAGATTGACTAATGCTCCGGCAGTGTTCATGAACTTGATGAATAATGTATTCAGGCCTCTCTTGGATCTATTCATAATTGTATTCATTGACGATATTCTGGTATACTCTCGCACAGAATCAGAACATGCAGACCATTTACATATTGTCCTTAGAATTCTTCGAACTAGAGAATTGTATGCAAAAATTTCAAAGTGCGAGTTTTTGCTGAATTATGTGACATTTTTTGGACATGTTATTTCAGATGATGGAATTCGAGTTGATACTTAGAAAATTGAAGCTGTGAAGACTTGGTCAAGGCCTACGATGCCCACAGAAGTCCGTAATTTTCTGGGATTGGCAGGTTACTATAGAAGGTTCGTAGAAGGATTTTCCTCTATTTCAGCCCCATTGACGAAGCTAACCCAAAAGTTAGCTAAGTTTCAGTGGAATGATTCTTGTGAACGCAGCTTCCAAGAGTTGAAGGACAGATTAACCTCAGCCCTAGTCTTGACACTCCCAGAAGGGCCAGATGGTTACGTTGTATATTGTGATGCTACCGGTGTTGGGTTAGGATGTGTGTTAATGCAGCACGGTAAAGTCATCGCTTATGCTTCGAGGCAGCTGCGGAAACATGAAAAGAACTACCCAACTCATGATCTCGAATTGGCTGCATCTATTCATGCATTAAAGATGTGGAGACATTACTTGTATGGTGTGCATGTTGATATCTATACAGATCACAAGAGCCTTCAATACATTTTCAAACAGAAGGAGTTGAATCTGCGGCAGAGGCAGTGGTTAGAATTATTGAAATATTATGATGTGAGTATTTTATACCACCCCGGGAAAGCAAATGTAGTAGCTGATGCGCTTAGCCGCCGATCAATGGGCAGCCTATCTGAAGTTCCTCCGGAGAAGAAAGAATTAATTCATGATCTCCACCAACTAGCTAATCTTAGAGTACATCTAGTTGATTCAGGTAGTACATGAATTGGTATTAATAATCCCACAGTTTCGTCCTTGAATATGGAAGTGAAAGAGCGTCAATATGAAGATCCTCAGTTGAGCCATTATAGAGACACACTTCATGAAAAAGAGAAGTCTCCATTTGAAACTTCTATAGGTGGAATTCTTAGATACCGAGGCAGGCTATGTGTTCCGAATATTGCAGAATGACATCGCCCAATTCTAAAAGAAGCTCATTATTCTCGGTATTCTATTCATCCAGGAACGACAAAGATGTATCATGATCTCAAGTTAATTTATTGGTGGGATGGAATGAAGAAAGACATAGCAGAATTTGTAGCCCAATGTCCAATTGCCAGCAAGTGAAAATCGAACATCAAACGCCAGAAGGATTATTGCAGGCAATGGAAATCCCTACTTGGAAATGAGAAGTGATCAATATGAATTTTATTGTGGGATTACCTCGTTCCCGAAGAAAGTATGATTCTATATGGGTGATTGTGGATATATTGACCAAAGCAGCTCATTTTCTTCCTGTTAGAACCACATACTTGATAAGTTGGTATTTTACCAACTTATCTCTTCTTTAATCTTATATTTTTGCTATATTTGCTTGAGAAAATAGTGTATTTAATATCATTTACATCTATTTTACAGGTCTTATGTGATTTAGAAGTGATCAGAAGAAACCAAGTGAAAATTTAGTCAAAAAGAGGCCAAATGGGACAGTTTTGCAAAACTGTCCAAACTGGACAGTTTTGCAAAAAAGGGACAGAACTGCAAAAAACGGGCAGAACTGCAAAAACTGAAAGTTGGGGCATATTTTGTCATTGTTTTGACTTGGAAAAATCTGGGCATAAAGAGAGGCTTAGGGCAACAAAACATGATCATCTTTGGCTCAACACAAGTCCTTGGAGGCTAGGGTTTCACACCAACACATTGGAGGAGAAGATTGGAAGCACTTTAATGAGATATTCTTAATCCTTTCTTCAATTTCTTGTTTGGTATTGAATATTTATGTGTGTAGTATTTCATTTCAATACTTGAACCTTGTTTATGGAAGTATATATTGTTTAAGTTTGGATTGAATCTCTTGTTTTGCTTATGTGTTGAATGATTTTATTCCTAATGAAGTGAGTTATTGTTTCTTTAATTAATCTCATTTTGAATGATTCTTAAGGGAGTAGCTAACCCTAAGACTTGCCCATTTATTTCGGTTTAAACTTGGAAGAGGCAAACTCGGGATTGGGAAAGATTAATTAACAAGAATTTGGGGCGTTAACCCTCATCTAATGGAAATCGACCTAGGAATAGGCGACACCACTTGTAGCCATATTCGGGTGTTCTTAATGCTCCTAATTGCTTTAGGGATATTCAATTAGGTAGTCTAGTTAGTCTTCGGAAGAAGCTAATTTAGAGTCATTATCCGAGGCTAAGTAATATAAACTCACCATTATTTGTGAATCATGAAGTACATTGGATCGTTACTTGAGCGTAGTTTCCCTTGTATCCATGCTTGTGGCCATTGATCATTTTACTTGCTTTCTAGGTTAGTTTACATTTTTGCATTAGTTATAATTCTCTCTCAAACAAAACCAAAATATTGTCCATCGTTTGGCTTTAGCGTAGTTGGTGAAAATTCCTACTTTTCCTACTCGCCTACATATTGTTCTCTGTGGGATTCGACCCCGACTCATAGTTGGGTAAATATATTTGCATACGACCGTGCCCATTCTAATTAATAGGGTGGATTTGGACGTTATCAATACTCAACAGAAGATTATGCAAGGTTGTATCTCAAGGAGATTGTGCGACTGCATAGTATTCTGATATCCATTATCACAGATAGAGGAGCGCAATTTACAGCCAAGTTCTGGAAATCCTTCCAATAAGGTTTGGGTACTCAAGTAAAGCTCAGCACGGCATTTCATTCACAAACTGGTGGGCAAGCCGAACGTACCATTCAGACCTTGGAGGATATGCTAAGAGCATGTGTTTTAGCTTTTGGTTGTAGTTGGTATGAGCACTTACCTCTAATTGAGTTTGCATACAATAATAGCTACCATTCCAGTATCCAAATGGCTCCGTGTGAAGCTCTATATGGAAGGAAGTGCAGATCCCCAATTGGATGGTTTGAAATAGGAGAAGTGCAGCTAATAGGCACTGAGTTAATTCAACAAGCAGTAGAAAAAGTCAAGGTGATCCGAGATTGACTATTGACATCCCAAAGTCGCCAAATATCTTATCCGGACAACCACCGGCGAGACTTAGAATTTCAAGTTGATGATTGGGTATTCTTAAAGGTGTCACCAATGAAAGGAGTGATGAGATTTGGTAAGAAAGGAAAGTTAAGTCCTCGATACATTGGACCCTATAAGATTATCCGCAAGGTAGGTCAAGTAGTTTATGAATTGGACTTGCCTCCAGAACTTTAATCGGTCCATCTAGTTTTTCATGTCTCAATGCTCCGCAAGTGTGTTGGAGATCCTAAGAGGATTGTTCCAATGGATGATGTTCAAGTGACAGAAAAGCTAGTCTATGAAGAAGTGCCCATTGCCATATTAGACAGGCAAGTACAGAGACTTCGAAATAAGGAAGTAGCCTCAGTTAAAGTCTTAGGGCGAAATAACAACCGAAAAGAAATGACTTGGGAAGCATAAGAGAGTATGAAATCCAAATACCCGCACTTATTTCAGCCCCCAGAAGAGATCCATGATGAAACATCGAGATTATGAGGTATGTATCTTTTCTTTTTATGCATATGGGTCGTGTGTGGCCAACTTATATTACTATTGTGTTGTGGCCCTGTGAGGCAATGTTATTGTGGGCTGTTGTGACAGGATGGTAGTTCCATCTTACAGGGGAAACTCTGGCAAAATTTTCATAGAATTCCCGAGCGCTTAACATTCGATGACAAATGTTCCAAAAGAGGGGGGGGGGAAGAATGTTATACCTCGAAAATTTCCCATTAATGTACAGTGAATAGACTAACGAAGGGCATGACGTATATGATGTTTTGATAAGTAAGAAATAGCATTTGATGATCCTAATCAAGATTTCAAAGACATTTGAGGTAAGGGAAGAAAGTTGTCAAGGAAAGCAAGGGATGTGTTGTGTGTCGGGCAAGATTTACGAGTACCTAATTAATGATGGATTAATGATGTTTTGGAGAAGAGTTATAATGTCCCTTAGATTGGTAATGAGGTGTTAAACAAGTGTCAAGAAGGTTCCATAAGGATTGGAGGTCAAACGAGTCGACGAGAATGAACTTTGGAAAGCTGGGCATTATACGGCCCAACATACTGACCATATAAAACATACTGGCCGTATGTTATGCCCAGAATGGAGCCTTCACTGGACCAAATCTACGGCCAGACATACGGCCAGTATAATTTATACTGACCGTATGTTGGTCCGTAGAATCTGGTTGGGACAGTTCTAAATTAAATATAAGGGACCAACCTCATTTCATTTATTTCATTTCCTCACTTCACACTTCAAGAATTATCTACAACCCTCTCCACTCTTCATCCACAAGAACCCAAAAGAAATCTATGATCAACTTCATCAAACCAACAAAATCAAGTGTAAGAAACTCATTGAAGTTCATCTAAGCCAAGAAATTCCAATGGAAGTGAACTAGGGTTTTGGTGCAAGAAGAGTATTTCCACTCAAGGCTTATTCTTCCATTATCTAAGATGAGTTTTATGATCATTCCATGTTGTTTAAGGTAAAGAAAGGTTGAAAGACTTGGATTGTAGAAGGAAATAGAAAATGGGTCATGAATGTAAGAATAATGACATTTTGAGTAGTAGTTTTGAATGAGTCATGAATATTGATATGTTGTGATTATAAGTATGCTATAAGTGACATTTAGAACATGGGATAATTATTATATGTGAGAAAACGCAATAGTGAACTATGACCACCATTATGGAGGAATTAAAGTGAAATTGTGAAATGTGGATAATATAGATGAATGATGATTGTTGTTTATAATATTATGAATGTTGTTATCAATGTTTGGGAGTTGATATGTAAAATGAGGAAAGTTGTATAAATAAAGGAAATGCTGCCCAATTTTCTCTAGCATTAGTAACACGTTCATATAATCGATTAGCTAATGTTGATGCGAATTCTCTTGAAGGTAGAAACGTGAGCGTTGAAGAAGAACAATCAAGGGATAGAATTGTTAAACGAAAGAGGTATGTAAGGCTAATACTTTCCTTCTAAGGCATGACTCCTATGGCATGAATCTTCCTATTTTTCCATGATCTTCCTAAATAATGGAAATTATGAGTCCATTTCTATAAAGAGCTACATACGCATATGATAAAGGAAGGATTTACGATACGAGCATGATAAAGATTATGATGAGTTAAGTATAAAGAATCTTAAAGTGAGGTATGATGTCCATGAGGTTAATGATCCTATGTATGGTTCCATTGATGCTTTTCCTTGTGTACACTCACCTTAAAATGTTAGTCCCCTCAAGGTGAGATATGATGATTATAATCACTCTATAATGTAATCGGGGGTTCACGACCTTATGTCACCCCGACATAGCCATAGTTGCCTTCAAGTTCTAATGTATGTTTTGATGATAAAGATATAATGATGCTAAGTCATGATAAGTCTATGATGTGCTCACGATGATACAATTCCACCGTGCCTAAATGGCCGGACATGTCACCGCAAAGGCGGGCTGCTTGTGATTCCACCATGCCCAAATGGTCGGACATGTCACCGCTAAGGCGGGCTGATTATGATTTCACCGCGCCTAGAAGGCCGGACATGATCACCACTAGTGGGCGGCATATGATGGTTACTGGGACGCGGGTTAACGATGATGATATATAAATATGATACGATGATGTATGCGTTATGATGATACATGTACTACGATTATATATGATATATGTGTGAAATGTATCCACCCTTAAAAGTCACGCAGGTTATATCTTCATCTTATGTCTTATGATTTCTCTATTATGTTCATTCCATTCATGCCTTACATACTCAGTACAATGTTCGTACTGATGTCCATTTTCTTTGGACGCTGTGTTCATGCCCACAGGTAGACAGGGAGGTGATCCAGACTCGTAGGAGCTATTAGCTGACTTGAGAGCACTCCATTGTTCCGGAGGTGCCATTGATTTATTATTTTGTGTATATACATGTATTTTGGGCACGGCGGGGACCTGTCCCATCCCTATGTCTAGCACTCTAGTAGAGGCTCATAGATACGTATGTGTGGGTAGTATGGTCTCACGATGTCCTTATTGTATGTACATTATTTTGATATCCGAAGGGCTTATGTATATAAAGGTAATTATGTTTCCAAGTGAAAAATGGTTTTCCTATGATTTGAATATAAGATTAATGAATGAACGCTTGATGAGTACGATGGGTAATTGTATGAGCGGTGCTTGGTGGTTAGCCCCGGGTACCCGTCATGGCCCGTAGTTGGGTCGTGAAAAACATATCCTTGAGCATCTGAATTGTACGCTTCACTTGTGCTAGAATTATCGTATGTACCCATGTTTCTTTAAGAGGAATTTAAGAAGTTATCTGTAATTGAGCACCTCTACTAGCCGTAATCGAGGTGGAAACATTATGTACCCGATCTACCTCCTGCACCCTTCCATTTTACATAACCTTTGGTAACTTGTCCGGTAAAAGTAAACTAAATTTTGTCAAACTATCTATAGTCGTCCATGTGGAATCGAACTTGCTATATCTTTAACGAATCTTATGCCAATCACTTCTCATTTCCATATTGATTTACTTTACTCTGTGTCAATCCATTGGGTTCCTGATGTTCTATTTTGTCAAGTTATCAATTGGAATATTAAGCCACAAACCCTACAATAGTTTTCTTCATATCGTCCTAGCAACGTACTCCTTTGACATCATGGTATATCTTCAACGTTCCGGGATAAAGTAAATAATGTGATTAATGGACCTCTCTCCTAATATGCAATCAACCCTAATATTTAAAGATCCCTTCTTTAATAGACTCAAAAGTTGTAGTTTTTTCTTTGGCGAATACCTCTTTTGACTTTTCATAAAACGAAAATCTTCATGTCGACATCCTTTCCTCCTTATCTATAAGAGATGACTCTACCATATTCCGGGCCATTATACCTTCATTATCTGAATCTGCCAAGAGGATTCCGAACCTGCTAATTTGTGAAGACCTCTAGTCAACTCTTTTTCCTTTTGGGCTTGCTCATATGTCAAACCACCCGTGACTTACGACTAAGCGCATCCATTACAATGTAGATTCTGCCCTTTTTATTCTG